>NW_026612650.1:9152600-9173085 GCF_029582105.1 Oenanthe melanoleuca
ACAATGAAGCTACATACCACTGACAGATAGCAGGACTACACTTCATGCCCTGTGGAAGCACTTTCCAGTGGTATCTTTTCATTGGAGCCTCTCTGTTCAATGATGGTACTGAGAATGCAAACCTGGGAGCATCTTCAGGGTGTAATGGGATTTGGAAAAAGCAATCTTTGATGTCTAAAACTGCCAATTGCCAGTCTCTAGGTAACATGCTAGGACTAGGCATCCCAATTTGCGGAGACCCCATGTTCTGAATTACTTTATTTATTTCCCTAAGGTCATGCAACAATCTCCATTTGTCTTTCCCTGGTTTTTTCACTACAAAGATTGGAGAATTCCAGGGACTAAGTGTTTCTTCTATATGATTTTTTGCCAATTGTTCCTCTACAAGTTTTTCAAGTGCCAGTAACTTTTCCTTTTTCAGCGGCCACTGTGTTGTCCAGATGGGTGTGTCACTTAGCCATGTTAGTTTCTGGACCTGGCAGTCAACAGTGGCTGCTTCCAAAAAATCCTGAGGGGTTTTTGGAATTATCATTTTAACTCCCCACTGTGACATGGAGTCCCTCCCCCACAAGGGACATTTGTAATCTATTACAAACGGACGAACACTGGCTAATTTGCCGTCCGGTCCTTCAATTTGTACCATGCGTTTTGATATTTTTGCCAATTTAACTCCTCCTATACCCTGGAGCTGCCCAGCCACAGGTTGCAATTCCCAATGTGAAGGCCAAAGCTTTTCAGGAATAATGGTCACGTCTGATCCCGTGTCCAGAACACCCTGGACGTGTAGGTGATCTGTTCCATGTGTCATGTTGCATGCTAGAGAAGGTTTTTCCTCCTTTACTGTTTCTGCCCAGTAAACCTCTGGTGACTTATCATCTGCTGTGATATCTGCTGGAATAGGAAAGGCTTGGGCTAGTACTTGCCCCTCACACAAATAGAAAGGTGCTTGAGAGCAACGGGCTAATATTATAACACTGGATATTTCCCCCTTCATGATCATAGGAGCTATTTCAATTTCTAAAGGTGTGTGTGCAGTGTCTCCCACAACAAAATACTCACTCTCCATGTGGCAAACCGTCATGTCAATTAAGGGGCTTGAGATGTCCACTGTAATGATGGTCCACTCAGCAGATCTGAAATGAAAACCTTTGGTAGTCTGGAGCCTTACACGGCCACAGGACTGCCTGACCTGGTTAAGAGAACATTTAACATTTATATCATCTGTTATTCCCACATTGTCCCTTCCACCCTCCCCCTTTGTTTTTAAGAGAGAGGCTTTTGCTACTGTATGGCCTGCAGGATTTATATCCTGGCGCTCTATGGTGTTTATGGCAGGCCAGCGCCTCAGTTCTAGTTTTTTGGTTCCCTGATTTTCTTCTGTTTCCTGTTCTGAGGACAGTCCCTAGCAAAATGTCCTTCCTGCTGACACTGGAAACAGGTGATCTTCTTTAGCTGCTGTGATGACATGTGCTGCTTTTTCATCTGTGGTGGTTGAGGTGCTGGAGGCTTAGGAGGTTCTGGACTCGGGTTCCTCTCAGGATCACTGAACAGTTCTGCTTTGCGTGTGCATGCTTCTATCATCTGTGCTAGGCTGGGCTCCGGGTAGAGTGGTAAGCTTGAGATGACTCTGCGACATGCTTGATTGGCGTTCTTTTCTGCTAATTCCTTAATCAGTTCTGCGTGCATGGCTGGATTTTGCACCTGGCGTTCCACCTGTGTCTTTAATCGATCTATAAAACTTAAAAAACTCTCAGAAGAATGCTGTTTAATATGAACATAACTAGTAGTTACTTCAGGTGTTGGCAAACTGATAAAGGCCTTTTCAGCTGCATCACTAACCTTATTCAATATAAATTTAGATAATAACCGTACTTGCTTTTCAGGGCAGTGAATTTCACCCTCCCCACATAAATGATCCAATGTAATTTCATTATCATCAGAATCTTTAGAATGCTCAGGGTTTTTGTGAAGCTCTGTTAAAAGACTGCTTAAAGAACGTTTCCAAATATTAAGCCATAATTCATATTCAGCTGGAGTTAGCAAACACATAAAAAGGTCCTTTATATCCTGGGGAACTAATTCATTAGACAAAAGAGTTGTTCTTAGCATCCCTTTAAATATTTCACTTTGCCTCCCAAATTCCCTTTGCACCTTACAAATTTCCTTTTTATCTTGGTATGAGAATGGCTCGTAGCTTCTCCTACCATTCCTTCTACCCACATAACTAACCGGAGCTGCATCAAAGAACTGAGGAGGGTTAGTCAGCAAGTTAGGGGTTAAGTGGTTCTGTGTCTCTGCCTGCGTTCCTGAAACACGTGCTGCCCCTCCCCCCGTCTCAGCCCTCACGGAGTTACTATTGTTTTCTGTCCCCGTGTTAGAAAGATAGTTACAAGGTGGTATAGAAACAGCAGCTTGGAAATATGGGTTTACATAGCTGGGAAGACATGGAGCAGAAATGGGAGTTGGATGCAGGAATGGGTTATTGGAAGAAAAAGGCACATGGTTTGAAGTTAGTACAGGTTTTCCCCCTTGCACTGAAGAAAGGTGATTTTCTAAATTAGAATTTTCAGGCGGCGAGGATGGAAAGCAGGGATATCTCGGCAAGTTTGTAGCAGCTTGTGTAGAAGGATCTAAGTGTGTATAACTCGGGGGATTATTAGAATTAGTAGTTTCTTGAGGTATTTCTGATTTCTCTTTTAAGTCAGGGACAGAAGATTCCGAATTTAATTGTGTTAAGTGTTGGTGAATATTTAGAAATATAGGCAAAAGTAAAGCAGCCGTGGTATCGCCTTTCTGTATTTTAGAAGTCAATAAATTTCCAACATTGTCCCAAAATAAAACTGAATGGATATCCTGCTTTTCAAATTCTATAACTTCTCGAGACAACAAACTAACAAATTTCTGAATCTGTTTTTTAGAAATTACAAAATCCTGCGCATCTAACATTTCTTTAAGCTGAGAAATAATGCTCTTTTGTTGTGCAGAAAATTTCCCCCCCATTCCGATGTTATAAACACAAATGCACGATTCCTTTACTGTTGCAGAAAGTTACAAATTAGCAGTCCGTTGCAAACCCAGGTGTGGGGGTACTGGGCTTTTTGTTACCACACGCGGCTGCCGCTATGGCAGCACCGGGCGGTCCCGGGGAAATCCTCCTAAGGGAATTCCCCGCGCCCGTGCTCACGCCAATAGCCCAACACACGTCGGTGGAGGGGCCCGAGCACGTAAATGCCGGCGGGGTTGCGCAACACCGCACACGAGTTCGCCACTCCACGCGGGACTGCTGCCGCTGCCCCCGCGGGATACAAACCTCCCCACGCGAATTTGGGGCTACTCCGTCTAAAAACTCCCCCCTCCCCAGTACCTCGGGGCTAGATAGGGGTTCCCGCCTCCCCGAAGGGATTTTACCTTCCTCAGACGGAGTGCGGTCTCGCCGTAACTCTGCAAAAGCTCCAATCCAGAATCGGCTCCTCCAATCTCGGAGAAGTTATCCGATTCACCCTCCTATGTTCGGGGCTGGCAAAAAAACAGCTCCGACCCACAGAGGTAGTTGAACAGCTCAACGGGCGTTTCTTAGCCAACTGGGGTCTAAAACTGAGAGCCCCAAGATTGGGCGCCAACTGATGCTGTTAGTCTGTGTGTATTTCCCAATTACTTAAGAACAGACACAGTATCGCATCATGGATGGAGAAGGATACAAAAGACGCTCTTTCAGTCCCAGTTTATTGCATGGCGATGGTATGGCCGGAAAGAGGCCGAGTTTCTCTGGGAAACAGGTATTCAGGAGAGGGGAATGGGAGTGGCCTTGGCTAGCTGCCAATGGGATGAAGACACAGACGGGACAGGGGCCGGAATATCCGACCCCCGGTGGGTACAAGGACACAGGGGAAGGTCACAGGACCGGAAAGGAAGACAGGAACTGGGGTTTGCAGGAAGGAGGTTACAGGATCCTGATTTCAGTTCTTATACCTCATATACCGAATTACAACACTGCAGAGCACTGGAGAGTGCACATCGCAGCAGATCGCTTGTCAGTGACTAGAGGCATGAAGCAGGATCAACGTCAGCTTGCTTTGCTACTACATAGCCATTCGCCAAGCAGTCTTCTGTGGTACATAGCCGTGATGCAGAGAACTCAGTTCTAAGTGAAGTGCAAAGTGAGAACTACTGTGTGCTGTGCATGCTTTCTCCTTAGCGTTCTGTACACTGCAGTGCTCGTCCCTATGGCACAATTTACAGAGTGCACGGTACGCTTCCAAGGAGCAGGGTATTCTCGTATAATACAGAGAGTTTGACAGAAAAGTGCACGCGCCAGGCATGTTTTAAGACTAGCAAAATCTAGCAGCAGAGTGTTCTGTGTTAGCAGGAGACGACACCTTACCTCACCTAGAGAGGTCTCGCCGCAGGACACATAGCCCGAAGTAGGAGGCTGCAGAGCACTGGAGAGTGCACTTCGCAGCTAATCGCTTGTCAGTGACTAGAGGCATGAAGCAGGATCAACGTCAGCTTGCTTTGCTACTACATAGCCATTCGCTAAGCAGTCTTCTGTGGTACATAGCCGTGATGCAGAGAACTCAGTTCTAAGTGTAGTGCAAAGTGAGAACTACTGTGTGCTGTGCATGCTTTCTCCTTAGCGTTCTGTACACTGCAGTGCTCGTCCCTATGGCACAATTTACAGAGTGCACGGTACGCTGAAAATGAGAAGGGCAATCTCCTATGCTATAGAGAGTTTGACAAGAAAGTGCACACGCCAGGCATGTTTTAAGACTAGCAAAACCTAGCAGCAGAGTGTTCTGTGTCAGCAGGAGACGGCACCTTACCTCGCCTAGAGAGGTCTCGCCGCAGGACACATAGCGCGAAGAAGGAGGCTGCAGAGCACTGGAGAGTGCACTTGGCAGCAGATCGCTTGTAAGTGACTAGAGGCATGAAGCAGGATCAACGTCAGCTTGCTTTGCTACTACACACCCATTCGCCAAGCAGTCTTCTGTGGTACATAGCCGTGATGCAGAGAACTCAGTTCTAAGTGAAGTGCAAAGTGAGAACTACTGTGTGCTGTGCATGCTTTCTCCTTAGCGTTCTGTACACTGCAGTGCTAGTCCTAAGCAGAATTTACTGAGTGCACTGCACGCTTCAAAGGGGCAGGGTATTCTTTTAATGTACAGAGAGTTTGACAGAAAAGTGCACATGCCAGGCGTGTTTTGGCATTAGCAAAATCTAGCAGCAGAGTGTTCTGTGTTAGCAGGAGACGACACCTTACCTCGCCTAGAGAGATCTCGCCGCAGGACACATAGTACGAAGAAGGAGGCTGCAGAGCACTGGAGAGTGCACTTGGCAGCAGATCACTTGTCAGTGACTAGAGGCATGAAGCAGGATCAACGTCAGCTTGCTTTGCTGCTACATAGCCATTCGCTAAGCCGTCTTCTGTGGTACATAGCCGTGATGCAGAGAACTCAGTTCTAAGTGTAGTGCCAAGTGAGAAGTACTGTGTGCTGTGCATGCTTTCTCCTTAGCGTTCTGTACACTGCAGTGCTCGTCCCTTTGGCACAATTTACAGAGTGCACGGTACGCTTCAAAGGGGCAGGGTATTCTTTTAATGTACAGAGAGTTTGACAGAAAAGTGCACACGCCAGGCGTGTTTTGGTACTAGCAAAACCTAGCAGCAGAGTGTTCTGTGTTAGCAGGAGACGACACCTTACCTCGCCTAGAGAGGTCTCGCCGCAGGACACATAGCGCGAAGAAGGAGGCTGCAGAGCACTGGAGAGTGCACTTGGCAGCAGATCGCTTGTCAGTGACTAGAGGCATGAAGCAGGATCAACGTCAGCTTGCTTTGCTACAACACACCCATTCGCCAAGCAGTCTTCTGTGGTACATAGCCGTGATGCAGAGAACTCAGTGCTAAGTGTAGTGCAAAGTGAGAACTACTGTGTGCTGTGCATGCTTTCTCCTTAGCGTTCTGTACACTGCAGTGCTCGTCCCTATGGCACAATTTACAGAGTGCACGGTACGCTTCCAAGGAGCAGGGTATTCTCGTATAATACAGAGAGTTTGACAGAAAAGTGCACACGCCAGGCCTATTTTGGCACAAGCAAAACCTAGCAGCAGAGTGTTCTGTGTTAGCAGGAGACCGCACCTTACCTCACCTAGAGAGATCTCGCCGCAAGACACAGCGCGAAGAAGGAGGCTGCAGAGCACTGGAGAGTGCACTTCGCAGCTAATCGCTTGTCAGTGACTAGAGGCATGAAGAAGCAACCATGTCAGCTTGCTTTGCTACTACCTAGCCATTCGCCAAGCAGTCTTCTGTGGTACATAGCCGTGATGCAGAGAACTCAGTTCTAAGTGTAGTGCAAAGTGAGAACTACTGTGTGCTGTGCATGCTTTCTCCTTAGCGTTCTGTAAACTGCAGTGCTCGTCCCTATGGCAGAATTTACAGAGTGCACGGTACGATTACAAGGAGCAGGGCATTCTCGTATGGTACAGAGAATTAGACAGAAAAGAGCACACGCCAGGCGCGCTTTGACACTAGCAAACCTAGCAGCAGAGTGTTCTGTGTTAGCAGGAGACCGCACCTTACCTCGCCTAGAGACATCTCGCCGCAAGACACATAGCGCGAAGTTGGAGGCTGCAGAGTACTGGAGAGTGCACTTCGCAGCAAATCGCTTGTCAGTGACTAGAGGCATGAAGCAGGATCAACGTCAGCTTGCTTTGCTACTACACACCCATTCGCCAAGCAGTCTTCTGTGGTACATAGCCGTGATGCAGAGAACTCAGTTCTAAGTGTAGTGCAAAGTGAGAACTTCTGTGTGCTGTGCATGCTTTCTCCTTAGCGTTCTGTACACTGCAGTGCTCGTCCCTATGGCAAAATTTACAGAGTGCACGGTACGCTTAAAATGAGAAGGGCAATCTCCTATGCTATAGAGAGTTTGACAGGAAAGTGCACACGGCATGTTTTAAGACTAGCAAAACCTAGCAGCAGAGTGTTCTGTGTTAGCAGGAGACGACACCTTACCTCGCCTAGAGAGGTCTCGCCGCAGGACACATAGCGCGAAGTAGGATGCTGCAGAGCACTGGAGAGTGCACTTCGCAGCTAATCGCTTGTCAGTGACTAGAGGCATGAAGCAGGATCAACGTCAGCTTGCTTTGCTACTACACACCCATTCGCCAAGCAGTCTTCTGTGGTACATAGCCGTGATGCAGAGAACTCAGTTCTAAGTGAAGTGCAAAGTGAGAACTACTGTGTGCTGTGCATGCTTTCTCCTTAGCGTTCTGTACACTGCAGTGCTCGTCCCTATGGCAGAATTTACAAAATACACGGTACGCTTCCAAGGAGCAGGGCATTCTCGAATGGTACAGAGAATTAGACAGAAAAGAGCACACGGCAGGCGTGTTTTGACACTAGCAAAACCTAGCAGCAGAGTGTTCTGTGTTAGCAGGAGACCGCACCTTACCTCGCCTAGAGAGATCTCGCCACAGGACACATATCCGAAGTAGGAGGCTGCAGAGCACTGGAGAGTGCACATCGCAGCAGATCGCTTGTCAGTGACTAGAGGCATGAAGCAGGATCAACGTCAGCTTGTTTTGCTACTACACACCCATTCGCCAAGCAGTCTTCTGTGGTACATAGCCGTGATGCAGAGAACTCAGTTCTAAGTGTAGTGCAAAGTGAGAACTACTGTGTGCTGTGCATGCTTTCTCCTTAGCGTTCTGTACACTGCAGTGCTAGTCCGTATGGTAGAATTTACAGAGTGCACAGTACGCTTCAAAGGGGCAGGGTATTCTTTTAATGTACAGAGAATTTGACAGAAAAGTGCACACGCCAGGCGTGTTTTGGTACTAGCAAAACCTAGCAGAAGAGTGTTCTGTGTTAGCAGGAGACGACCCCTGACCTCACCTAGAGAGGTCTCGCCGCAGGACACATAGCGCGAAGAAGGAGGCTGCAGAGCACTGGAGAGTGCACTTGGCAGCAGATCGCTTGTCAGTGACTAGAGGCATGAAGCAGGATCAACGTCAGCTTGCTTTGCTACTACATAGCCATTCGCCAAGCAGTCTTCTGTGGTACATAGCCGTGATGCAGAGAACTCAGTTCTAAGTGTAGTGCAAAGTGAGAACTACTGTGTGCTGTGCATGCTTTCTCCTTAGCGTTCTGTACACTGCAGTGCTCGTCCCTATGGCACAATTTACAGAGTGCACGGTACGCTTCCAAGGAGCAGGGTATTCTCCTATAATACAGAGAGTTTGACAGAAAAGTGCAAACGCCAGTACTATTTCGGCACAAGCAAAACCTAGCAGCAGAGTGTTCTGTGTTAGCAGGAGACCGCACCTTACCTCGCCTAGAGAGATCTCGCCGCAAGACACATAGCGCGAAGAAGGAGGCTGCAGAGCACTGGAGAGTGCACTTGGCAGCAGATCGCTTGTCAGTGACTAGAGGCATGAAGCAGGATCAACGTCAGCTTGCTTTGCTACTACACACCCATTCGCCAAGCAGTCTTCTGTGGTACATAGCCGTGATGCAGAGAACTCAGTGCTAAGTGTAGTGCAAAGTGAGAACTACTGTGTGCTGTGCATGCTTTCTCCTTAGCGTTCTGTACACTGCAGTGCTCGTCCCTATGGCACAATTTACAGAGTGCACGGTACAGTTCCAAGGAGCAGGGTATTCTCGTAAAATACAGAGAGTTTGACAGAAAAGTGCACACGCCAGTCCTATTTTGGCACAAGCAAAACCTAGCAGCAGAGTGTTCTGTGTTAGCAGGAGGCCGCACCTTACCTCGCCTAGAGAGATCTCGCCGCAAGACACATAGCGCGAAGAAGGAGGCTGCAGAGCCCTGAAGAGTGCACTTGGCAGCAGATCGCTTGTCAGTGACTAGAGGCATGAAGTAGCATCCATGTCTGCTTGCTTTGCTACTACACACACATTCGCCAAGCAGTCTTCTGTGGTACATAGCCGTGATGCAGAGAACTCAGTTCTAAGTGTAGTGCAAAGTGAGAACTACTGTGTGCTGTGCATGCTTTCTCCTTAGCGTTCTGTACACTGCAGTGCTAGTCCCTATGGCAGAATTTACAGAGTGCATGGTACGCTTCCAAGGAGCAGGGTATTCTCGTATAATACAGAGAGTTTGACAGAAAAGTGCACACGCCAGGCCTATTTTGGCACAAGCAAAATCTAGCAGCAGAGTGTTCTGTGTTAGCAGGAGACCGCACTTTACCTCACCTAGAGAGATCTCGCCGCAAGACACATAGCGCGAAGAAAGAGGCTGCAGAGTACTGGAGAGTGCACTTGGCAGCAGATCGCTTGTCAGTGACTAGAGGCATGAAACAGGATCAACGTCAGCTTGTTTTCCTACTACACACCCATTCGCCAAGCAGTCTTCTGTGGTACATAGCCGTGATGCAGAGAACTCAGTTCTAAGTGTAGTGCAAAGTGAGAACTACTGTGTGCTGTGCATGCTTTCTCCTTAGCGTTCTGTACACTGCAGTGCTCGTCCCTATGGCACAATTTACAGAGTGCACGGTACGTTTACAAGGAGCAGGGCATTCTCCTATGCTATAGAGAGTTTGACAGAAAGTGCACACGCCAGGCCTATTTTGGCACAAGCAAAACCTAGCAGCAGAGTGTTCTGTGTTAGCAGGAGACGACACCTTAGCTCGCCTAGAGAGGTCTCGCCGCAGGACACATAGCGCGAAGTAGGAGGCTGCAGAGCACTGGAGAGTGCACTTGGCAGCAGATCGCTTGTCAGTGACTAGAGGCATGAAGCAGGATCAACGTCAGCTTGCTTTGCTACTACACACCCATTCGCCAAGCAGTCTTCTGTGGTACATAGCCGTGATGCAGAGAACTCAGTTCTAAGTGTAGTGCAAAGTGAGAACTACTGTGTGCTGTGCATGCTTTCTCCTTAGCGTTCTGTACACTGCAGTGCTCGTCCCTATGGCACAATTTACAGAGTGCACGGTACGCTTCCAAGGAGCAGGGTATTCTCCTATAATACAGAGAGTTTGACAGAAAAGTGCAAACGCCAGTACTATTTCGGCACAAGCAAAACCTAGCAGCAGAGTGTTCTGTGTTAGCAGGAGACCGCACCTTACCTCGCCTAGAGAGATCTCCCCGCAAGACACATAGCGCGAAGTAGAAGGCTGCAGAGTACTGGAGAGTGCACTTCGCAGCAAATCGCTTGTCAGTGACTAGAGGCATGAAGCAGGATCAACGTCAGCTTGCTTTGCTACTACACACCCATTCGCCAAGCAGTCTTCTGTGGTACATAGCCGTGATGCAGAGAACTCAGTTCTAAGTGTAGTGCAAAGTGAGAACTACTGTGTGCTGTGCATGCTTTCTCCTTAGCGTTCTGTACACTGCAGTGCTCGTCCCTATGGCAAAATTTACAGAGTGCACGGTACGCTTAAAATGAGAAGGGAAATCTCCTATGCTATAGAGAGTTTGACCGGAAAGTGCACACGCCAGGCATGTTTTAAGACTAGCAAAACCTAGCAGCAGAGTGTTCTGTGTTAGCAGGAGACGACACCTTACCTCGCCTAGAGAGTTCTCGCCGCAGGACACATAGCGCGAAGTAGGATGCTGCAGAGCACTGGAGAGTGCACTTCGCAGCAGATCGCTTGTCAGTGACTAGAGGCATGAAGCAGGATCAACGTCAGCTTGCTTTGCTACTACACACCCATTCGCCAAGCAGTCTTCTGTGGTACATAGCCGTGATGCAGAGAACTCAGTTCTAAGTGAAGTGCAAAGTGAGAACTACTGTGTGCTGTGCATGCTTTCTCCTTAGCGTTCTGTACACTGCAGTGCTCGTCCCTACGGCAGAATTTACAAAATGCACGGTACGCTTACAAGGAGCAGGGCATTCTCATATGGTACAGAGAATTTGACAGAAAAGAGCACACGCCAGGCGTGTTTTGACACTAGCAAAACCTAGTAGCAGAGTGTTCTGTGTTAGCAGGAGACCGCACCTTACCTCGCCTAGAGAGATCTCGCCGCAGGACACATAGCGAGAAGCAGGACGCTGCAGGGTACTGGAGAGTGCACTTGGCAGCACATCGCTTGTCAGTGACTAGAGACATGAAGCAGGATCAAGGTCAGCCTGCTTTGCTACTACACACCCATTCGCCAAGCAGTCTTCTGTGGTACATAGCCGTGATGCAGAGAACTCAGTTCTAAGTGTAGTGCAAAGTGAGAACTACTGTGTGCTGTGCATGCTTTCTCCTTAGCGTTCTGTACACTGCAGTGCTAGTCCCTATGGCAGAATTTACAGAGTGCACTGCACGGTTCAAAGATGCAGGGTATTCATTTAGTGTACAGAGTGTTTGACAGAAAAGTGCACACGCCAGGCGTGTTTTGGTACTAGCAACACCTAGGAGCAGAGTGTTCTGTGTTAGCAGGAGACGACACCTGACCTCACCTAGAGAGGTCTCGCCGCAGGACACATAGCGCGAAGTAGGAGGCTGCAGAGCACTGGAGAGTGCACTTGGCAGCAGATCGCTTGTCAGTGACTAGAGGCATGAAGCAGGATCAACGTCAGCTTGCTTTGCTACTACCTAGCCATTCGCCAAGCAGTCTTCTGTGGTACATAGCCGTAATGCAGAGAACTCAGTTCTAAGTGTAGTGCAAAGTGAGAACTACTGTGTGCTGTGCATGCTTTCTCCTTAGCGTTCTGTACACTGCAGTGCTCGTCCCTATGGCAGAATTTACAGGATGCACGGTACGCTTCAAAGGAGCAGGTTATTCTCGTATGGTACACAGAATTAGACAGAAAAGAGCACACGGCAGGCGTGTTTTGACACTAGCAAAACCTAGCAGCAGAGTGTTCTGTGTTAGCAGGAGACCGCACCTTACCTCGCCTAGAGAGATCTCGCCGCAGGACACATAGCGCGAAGTAGGAGGCTGCAGGGTACTGGAGAGTGCACTTGGCAGCAGATCGCTTGTCAGTGACTAGAGGCATGAAGCAGGATCAACGTCAGCTTGCTTTGCTACTACCTAGCCATTCGCCAAGCAGTCTTCTGTGGTACATAGCCGTGATGCAGAGAACTCAGTTCTAAGTGAAGTGCAAAGTGAGAACTACTGTGTGCTGTGCATGCTTTCTCCTTAGCGTTCTGTACACTGCAGTGCTCGTCCCTATGGCACAATTTACAGAGTGCACGGTACGCTTAAAATGAGAAGGGCAATCTCCTATGCTATAGAGAGTTTGACAGGAAAGTGCACACGCCAGGCATGTTTTAAGACTAGCAAAACCTAGCAGCAGAGTGTTCTGTGTTAGCAGGAGACGACACCTTACCTCGCCTAGAGAGGTCTTGCCGCAGGACACATAGCGCGAAGTAGGATGCTGCAGAGCACTGGAGAGTGCACTTCGCAGCTAATCGCTTGTCAGTGACTAGAGGCATGAAGCAGGATCAACGTCAGCTTGCTTTGCTACTACATACCCATTCGCCAAGCAGTCTTCTGTGGTACATAGCCGTGATGCAGAGAACTCAGTTCTAAGTGTAGTGCAAAGTGCGAACTACTGTGTGCTGTGCATGCTTTCTCCTTAGCGTTCTGTACACTGCAGTGCTAGTCCCTATGGCAGAATTTACAGAGTGCACTGCACGCTTCAAAGGGGCAGGGTATTCATTTAGTGTATAGAGTGTTTGACAGAAAAGTGCACATGCCAGGCGTGTTTTGGTACTAGCAAAACCTAGGAGCAGAGTGTTCTGTGTTAGCAGGAGACGACACCTGACCTCACCTAGAGAGGTCTCGCCGCAGGACACATAGTGCGAAGTAGGAGGCTGCAGAGCACTGGAGAGTGCACTTGGCAGCAGATCGCTTGTCAGTGACTAGAGGCATGAAGCAGGGTCAACGTCAGCTTGCTTTGCCACTACATAGCCATTGGCTAAGCCGTCTTCTGTGGTACATAGCCGTGATGCAGAGAACTCAGTTCTAAGTGAAGTGCAAAGTGAGAACTACTGTGTGCTGTGCATGCTTTCTCCTTAGCGTTCTGTACACTACAGTGCTCGTCCCTATGGCAGAATTTACAGAGTGCAAGGTACGCTTCCACGGAGCAGGGTTTTATTTTAGTGTACAGGGAGTTTGACAGAAAAGTGCACACGCCAAGCGTGTTTTGGCACTAGAGAAATCTAGCAGCAGAGTGTTCTGTGTTAGCAGGAGACGACACCTTACCTCGCCTAGAGAGATCTCGCCGCAGGACACATAGCGCGAAGAAGGAATCTGCAGAGCACTGGAGAGTGCACTTGGCAGCAGATCGCTTGTCAGTGACTAGAGGCATGAAGCAGGATAAACGTCAGCTTGCTTTGCTACTACACACCCATTCGCCAAGCAGTCTTCTGTGGTACATAGCCGTGATGCAGAGAACTCAGTTCTAAGTGAAGTGCAAAGTGAGAACTACTGTGTGCTGTGCATGCTTTCTCCTTAGCGTTCTGTACACTGCAGTGCTCGTCCCTACGGCAGAATTTACAAAATGCACGGTACGCTTACAAGGAGCAGGGCATTCTCATATGGTACAGAGAATTTGACAGAAAAGAGCACACGCCAGGCGTGTTTTGACACTAGCAAAACCTAGTAGCAGAGTGTTCTGTGTTAGCAGGAGACCGCACCTTACCTCGCCTAGAGAGATCTCGCCGCAGGACACATAGCGAGAAGCAGGACGCTGCAGGGTACTGGAGAGTGCACTTGGCAGCACATCGCTTGTCAGTGACTAGAGACATGAAGCAGGATCAAGGTCAGCCTGCTTTGCTACTACACACCCATTCGCCAAGCAGTCTTCTGTGGTACATAGCCGTGATGCAGAGAACTCAGTTCTAAGTGTAGTGCAAAGTGAGAACTACTGTGTGCTGTGCATGCTTTCTCCTTAGCGTTCTGTACACTGCAGTGCTAGTCCCTATGGCAGAATTTACAGAGTGCACTGCACGGTTCAAAGATGCAGGGTATTCATTTAGTGTACAGAGTGTTTGACAGAAAAGTGCACACGCCAGGCGTGTTTTGGTACTAGCAACACCTAGGAGCAGAGTGTTCTGTGTTAGCAGGAGACGACACCTGACCTCACCTAGAGAGGTCTCGCCGCAGGACACATAGCGCGAAGTAGGAGGCTGCAGAGCACTGGAGAGTGCACTTGGCAGCAGATCGCTTGTCAGTGACTAGAGGCATGAAGCAGGATCAACGTCAGCTTGCTTTGCTACTACCTAGCCATTCGCCAAGCAGTCTTCTGTGGTACATAGCCGTGATGCAGAGAACTCAGTTCTAAGTGTAGTGCAAAGTGAGAACTACTGTGTGCTGTGCATGCTTTCTCCTTAGCGTTCTGTACACTGCAGTGCTCGTCCCTATGGCAGAATTTACAGGATGCACGGTACGCTTCAAAGGAGCAGGTTATTCTCGTATGGTACACAGAATTAGACAGAAAAGAGCACACGGCAGGCGTGTTTTGACACTAGCAAAACCTAGCAGCAGAGTGTTCTGTGTTAGCAGGAGACCGCACCTTACCTCGCCTAGAGAGATCTCGCCGCAGGACACATAGCGCGAAGTAGGAGGCTGCAGGGTACTGGAGAGTGCACTTGGCAGCAGATCGCTTGTCAGTGACTAGAGGCATGAAGCAGGATCAACGTCAGCTTGCTTTGATACTACACACCCATTCGCCAAGCAGTCTTCTGTGGTACATAGCCGTGATGCAGAGAACTCAGTTCTAAGTGAAGTGCAAAGTGAGAACTACTGTGTGCTGTGCATGCTTTCTCCTTAGCGTTCTGTACACTGCAGTGCTCGTCCCTATGGCAGAATTTACAGAGTGCAAGGTACGCTTCCACGGTGTAGGGTTTTATTTTAGTGTACAGAGAGTTTGACAGAAAAGTGCAAACGCCAAGCGTGTTTTGGCACTAGCAAAATCTAGCAGCAGAGTGTTCTGTGTTAGCAGGAGACGACACCTTACCTCGCCTAGAGAGATCTCGCCGCAAGACACATAGCGCGAAGAAGGAGGCTGCAGAGCACTGGAGAGTGCACTTGGCAGCAGATCGCTTGTCAGTGACTAGAGGCATGAAGCAGGATCAACGTCAGCTTGCTTTGCTACTACATAGCCATTCGCCAAGCAGTCTTCTGTGGTACATAGCCGTGATGCAGAGAACTCAGTTCTAAGTGTAGTGCAAAGTGAGAACTACTGTGTGCTGTGCATGCTTTCTCCTTAGCGTTCTGTACACTGCAGTGCTCGTCCCTATGGCAGAATTTACAGAGTGCACGGTACGCTTCAAAGGGGAACGGCATTCTTTCAATGTACAGAAAGTTTGACAGAAAAGTGCACACTCCAGGCGTGTTTTGGTACCAGCAAAACCTAGTAGCAGAGTGTTCTGTGTTAGCAGGAGACGACACCTTACCTCGCCTAGAGAGATCTCGCTGCAGGACACATAGTGCGAAGAAGGAAGCTGCAGAGCACTGGAGAGTGCACTTGGCAGCAGATCGCTTGTCAGTGACTAGAGGCATGAAGCAGGATCAACGTCAGCTTTCTTTGCTACTACACACCCATTCGCCAAGCAGTATTCTGTGGTACATATCCATGATGCAGAGAACTCAGTTCTAAGTGTAGTGCAAAGTGAGAACTACTGTGTGCTGTGCATGCTTTCTCCTTAGCGTTCTGTACACTGCAGTTCTCATCTCTATGGCAGAATTTACAGAGTGCACGGTACGTTTACAAGGAGCAGGGCATTCTCCTATGCTATAGAGAGTTTGACAGAAAAGTGCACACGCCAGGCCTATTTTGGCACAAGCAAAACCTAGCAGCAGAGTGTTCTGTGTTAGCAGGAGACGACACCTTACCTCGCCTAGAGAGGTCTCGCCGCAGGACACATAGCGCGAAGTAGGAGGCTGCAGAGCACTGGAGAGTGCACATCGCAGCAGATCGCTTGTCAGTGACTAGAGGCATGAAGCAGGATCAACGTCTGCTTGCTTTGCTACTACATAGCCATTCGCCAAGCAGTCTTCTGTGGTACATAGCCGTGATGCAGAGAACTCAGTTCTAAGTGTAGTGCCAAGTGAGAACTACTGTGTGCTGTGCATGCTTTCTCCTTAGCGTTCTGTACACTG
Organism: Oenanthe melanoleuca; assembly: GCF_029582105.1. NCBI lineage: Eukaryota > Metazoa > Chordata > Aves > Passeriformes > Muscicapidae > Oenanthe > Oenanthe melanoleuca. Next base: position 9,168,652 of record NW_026612650.1, read on the forward strand.
CAGTGCTCGTCCCTATGGCACAATTTACAGAGTGCACGGTACGCTTAAAATGAGAAGGGCAATCTCCTATGCTATAGAGAGTTTGACCGGAAAGTGCACACGCCAGGCGTGTTTTGGCACTAGCAAAACCTAGCAGCAGAGTGTTCTGTGTTAGCAGGAGACGACACCTTACCTCGCCTAGAGAGATCTCGCCGCAAGACACATAGCGCGAAGAAGGAGGCTGCAGAGCACTGGAGAGTGCACTTGGCAGCAGATCGCTTGTCAGTGACTAGAGGCATGAAGCAGGATCAACGTCAGCTTGCTTTGCTACTACCTAGCCATTCGCCAAGCAGTCTTCTGTGGTACATAGCCGTGATGCAGAGAACTCAGTTCTAAGTGAAGTGCAAAGTGAGAACTACTGTGTGCTGTGCATGCTTTCTCCTTAGCGTTCTGTACACTGCAGTGCTCGTCCCTATGGCAGAATTTACAGAGTGGACAGTACGCTTACAAGGAGCAGAGCATTCTCGCATGGTACAGAGAGTTTAACAGAAAAGAGCACACGGCAGGCGTGTTTTGACACTAGCAAAACCTAGCAGCAGAGTGTTCTGTGTTAGCAGGAGACCGCACATTACCTCGCCTAGAGAGATCTCGCCGCAGGACACATAGCGCGAAGAAGGAGGCTGCAGAGCACTGGAGAGTGCACTTGGCAGCAGATCGCTTGCCAGTGACTAGAGGCATGAAGCAGGATCAAGGTCAGCTTGCTTTGCTACTACACACCCATTCGCCAAGCAGTCTTCTGTGGTACATAGCCGTGATGCAGAGAACTCAGTTCTAAGTGAAGTGCAAAGTGAGAACTACTGTGTGCTGTGCATGCTTTCTCCTTAGCGTTCTGTACACTGCAGTGCTCGTCCCTATGGCAGAATTTACAGAGTGCACGGTACGCATAAAAGGAGCAGGGCATTCTCGTATGCTATAGAGAGTTTGACAGAAAAGTGCACACGCCAGGCATGTTTTAAGACTAGCAAAATCTAGCAGCAGAGTGTTCTGTGTTAGCAGGAGACGACACCTTACCTCGCCTAGAGAGGTCTCGCCGCAGGACATATAGCGCGAAGAAGGAATCTGCAGAGCACTGGAGAATGCACTTAGCAGCTAATCGCTTGTCAGTGACTAGAGGCATGAAGCAGGATCAACGTCAGCTTGCTTTGCTACTACCTAGCCATTCGCCAAGCAGTCTTCTGTGGTACATAGCCGTGATGCAGAGAACTCAGTTCTAAGTGAAGTGCAAAGTGAGAACTACTGTGTGCTGTGCATGCTTTCTCCTTAGCGTTCTGTACACTGCAGTGCTCGTCCCTATGGCAGAATTTACAGAGTGCACGGTACGCTTCCAAGGAGCAGGGCATTCTCGTATGGTACAGAGAATTTGACAGAAAAGAGCACACGCCAGGCGTGTTTTGACACTAGCAAAACCTAGCAGCAGAGTGTTCTGTCTTAGAAGGAGACCGCACCTTACCTCGCCTAGAGAGATCTCGCCGCAGGACACATATCGCGAAGTAGGACGCTGCAGGGTACTGGAGAGTGCACTTGGCAGCAAATCGCTTGTCAGTGACTAGAGGCATGAAGCAGGATCAACGTCAGCTTGCTTTGCTACTACACACCCATTCGCCAAGCAGTCTTCTGTGGTACATAGCCGTGATGCAGAGAACTCAGTTCTAAGTGTAGTGCAAAGTGAGAACTACTGTGTGCTGTGCATGCTTTCTCCTTAGCGTTCTGTACACTGCAGTGCTCGTCCCTATGGCAGAATTTACAGAGTGCACGGTACGCTACAAAGAAGCAGGGTATTCTTTTAATGTACAGAGAGTTTGACAGAAAAGTGCACACGCCAGGCGTGTTTTGGTACTAGCAAAACCTAGTAGCAGAGTGTTCTGTGTTAGCAGGAGACGACACCTTACCTCGCCTAGAGAGATCTCGCCGCAAGACACATAGCGCGAAGAAGGAGGCTGCAGAGCACTGGAGAGTGCACTTGGCAGCAGATCGCTTGTCAGTGACTAGAGGCATGAAGCAGGATCAACGTCAGCTTGCTTTGCTACTACATACCCATTCGCCAAGCAGTCTTCCGTGGTACATATCCATGATGCAGAGAACTCAGTTCTAAGTGTAGTGCAAAGTGAGAACTACTGTGTGCTGTGCATGCTTTCTCCTTAGCGTTCTCTACACTGCAGTGCTCGTCCCTATGGCACAATTTACAGAGTGCACGGTACGTTTACAAGGAGCAAGGCATTCTCCTATGCTATAGAGAGTTTGACAGAAAAGTGCACACGCCAGGCATGTTTTAAGACTAGCAAAACCTAGCAGCAGAGTGTTCTGTGTTAGCAGGAGACGACACCTTACCTCGCCTAGAGAGGTCTCGCCGCAGGACACATAGCGCGAAGTAGGAGGCTGCAGAGCACTGGAGAGTGCACTTGGCAGCAGATCGCTTGTCAGTGACTAGAGGCATGAAGCAGGATCAACGTCAGCTTGCTTTGCTACTACATACCCATTCGCCAAGCAGTCTTCTGTGGTACATATCCATGATGCAGAGAACTCAGTTCTAAGTGAAGTGCAAAGTGAGAACTACTGTGTGCTGTGCATGCTTTCTCCTTAGCGTTCTGTACACTGCAGTGCTCGTCCCTATGGCAGAATTTACAGAATGCACGGTACGCTTAAAAGGAGCAGGTTATTCTCGTATGGTACACAGAATTAGACAGGAAAGAGCACACGCCAGGCGTGTTTTGACACTAGCAAAACCTAGCAGCAGAGTGTTCTGTGTTAGCAGGAGACCGCACCTTGCCTCGCCTAGATAGATCGCGCCGCAGGACACATAGCGCGAAGTAGGAGGTTGCAGAGCTCTGGAGAGTGCACTTGGCAGCAGATCGCTTGTCAGTGACTAGAGGCATGAAGCAGGATCAACGTCAGCTTGCTTTGCTACTACACACCCATTCGCCAAGCAGTCTTCTGTGGTACATAGCCGTGATGCAGAGAACTCAGTTCTAAGTGTAGAGGGTTCATGGCTTGCAAGCGCAGATCTCAAAGGCATTATATATAAGATTCCTAATTGGAGGTGGTAGCTTCCCCATTTTCCACAACTGCTCTTTTTATTTTCCTCCCAATTTACCTCAGACTTTTCCCTTTCCCTGGACTCTCGATAGCTCTGGGTACCTGTTTCTTGTTTTCCCCTTTTGCTCGGGCTCCCCCCTCCACTGCTCTCATCTCCTCTGCCTTGCCCATCAACTCAGTTGCCACGAGCTATGGGGAGTTCCATCTTCTCGACAGCAGGAGTATTCTTCAGGAGGGGTGTTTGACCCATGCTTTTTGATACGTTTTATGTATTTATACCACTTGCGGTTCTTAATTGGAGGGGTATAGCAACTGAGTTCAGGTACCCACCGTCTGCACAGGGCGGCTACTATCTTGGCCACAACTGGGGCAGGTTCGTTAGAGTGATAACAATAGAATTGGGGGTTTATCCCTTTTGCAAAAATTTTCCACCACTCTTCAGACCCTCTTAAAAGTTCTCTGGCAGCCACTTTGGTAGCCAGGACCTGAGAGGTGAGTAGCCTTTGGTCCGAATAACAATTTTTACACACTCCCCTTGGAGGGTAACTGTTGCTGCAATGGGTCCACCACTCCTCCTTACAAACTAAACAAATAAAGCATACAAAAGGGTTACAATTTCCCCAGCAATTTTCAGCATTACATCTTATTCTTACTTCTGTATTCAGCAGATCTTCCCCCCCCCAATTGGTGCTCCTGTTGCTCGGAGCTCTTCCAGGAAGGAATAGTATGTTGGATCCCACAGTCTATCTCCCATGTGGAAAAAGTCTCATACCTGTGGTGGGGTGGGAATAATGTAGCCTGTCTTTTAATTAGAGCTGACTCGCTTCTTAAGTGTCAGTTTCAGGCTCCCAGGTGTGCCCTTCACTTCTCACCCGGGGTCGTTGGTGAATTTAGACGGATCTACTGGTCCCTTGATTCGGCTTGCGTGAGTCCACCCTTTTTCCACAGTGCGTACCGCTGTGTCTGTTGTAAGCAACACCTGGTAAGGTCCTTCCCACTTGGGTGTTATCAGATTTTCCTTCCAACTTCGGATCAGTACCCAGTCCCCGGGCTGAACCTGATGTAATACAAGATCTAATGGTGGTCTCTGAACCAACATTCCTTTTTCCCATAGCTGTTTTTTGAATTTCATCAGAGCTATTAAATACTCGTTAATGTATCGTTCACTAACATTTGGGTTTGTCTGTGCCTTTTCTAAACTATAGGGCATGCCATATAACATCTCGAATGGGGAAATTCCCAAATCTGCCCGGGGTTGAGTCCGAATGTTCAGCAAGGCTAGGGGAATGCATTTAACCCATGATAATTTTGTTTCTAGTATCAATTTAGTAAGTTGTTTTTTTATTTCTCCATTCATCCTTT
>NW_026612650.1:9173185-9198009 GCF_029582105.1 Oenanthe melanoleuca
ACGCGGCCGCGTGGTGCTGGACAAGTGTGCCTGCGACTACATAGTCACGTGTTGCCGGACAGTATGTCGGCGGCCATTCTGCCGTGTGATAGGGGACAGTTTTTGCGGCCCCGATTAAAGTGGTCGGGCCGACAGGGTGACCCGATGACATGGAGGGGCGGGCCGACCCTATGACGCGCGGGAGCGTGGCGAGGCGGTGACGCGGGGGGGCGGGCCGCGGCCGTGACGGGAGGGTCGGGGCCGCGGCAGTGACGCCGGGGGCGTGGCCGTCACTGCAACGCGGGGGGCGTGGCCGCGGCTGTGATGCGGGGGGGGGGCCGACCCGATGACGTGCGGGGCCGTGGGCGGAGCCCGGGCCGCTGCCGTGCGGTCGCTAACGTGACAGGGCTTCCGCTTCGACTGCTGCCGGTGCCGGCAGCCGATCTCGTCCAAGCGTTGCCGCCGCTCCCTCGGCGGGCGGAATGTGGGGCTCGGGCACCCGGCGGCATCGGGGCGGGCGCTGGGGCCGAGCACGGCGCTGCCGCTGCTGCTCCGGGCTGCTGCCGGGGCTCCCGTGCCGCCGGCCGTGCGCGGGAGGGCGGTGCGGGGATTTCCCCGCGCTGAGCTTCCCCCGGCACCCCCCAAACCCGCCGCTCCGGCGCTGCCAGCGAGCTTTTGATAAACTAAAAAGATACTGTGTATTCTTGGAGTGTTGCATTCTACCTCTGTTGTTTTTCCTGCTAGTCTGGATCCTCTTCATTTCTTCATTTTTTAGGTGCCCAGGGTGTGGTGGATGTCCTGATTGAGGGACTTCTAGTAAAACCTCTATATAGGGCCTTAAAAGCAGCCGAGAGAGGAATTATTCCATGGACTGAACACGCTAGAGCAGCTTTTAAACAGCTGAAACACTCACTGATGTCAGCTCCGGCATTGGGACTGCCAGATTTAACTAAACCTTTTGAACTTTTTACATATGAGAGACAGAACATGGCTTTGGGGGTGCTAGCACAGCGTCTCGGGAACCAGCGGAGAGCTGTGGCCTACTTTTCCAAACAGTTGGATAGCTGTTGCCCAAGGTTGGCCGGGGTGCCTAAAGGCTGTGGCAGCCACTGTCATTTTAATCCAGGAGGCCCGAAAACTTACCCTTGGGCAACACATTGTGGTGTATGTACCCCATGCCGTGGCAGCTGTCCTTGAGCAAAAGGGGGGACATTGGCTGTCTGGCAACCGGGTGTTGAAATACCAATCACTGTTGTTAGAGCAAGATGATGTTACCCTAAAAACAACTTCTGTTTTTAACCCTGCTATGTTTCTGTCCTCCATCTTAATTGACAATGAGCCAGAGCATGACTGCTTGCAGATAATTGAGGAGGTCTATTCCAGCCGACCAGATCTGAAGGATGTGCCCATGGAGAATCCAGATTGGGAACTCTTTACTGACGGAAGCAGCTTCATGAAAAATGGTAAAAGGATGACAGGCTATGCAGTGACCACACAGGATAAGGTGATCGAGGCAAAGGCCCTGCCAGCAGATGTGTCATCGCAGAAAGCTGAGCTGATTGCACTAACAAGAGCTCTAGACCTGAGTGAGGGAAAAAAGGTAAATATATGGACCGATTCCAAATATGCATTTAGTGTTGTCCATGCCCATGGAGCCGTTTGGAAAGAGAGAGGACTTTTGAATGCTCAAGGTAATCAAATTAAACATGCTGAGCAAATACTCGCCCTCTTAGAGAGCATTAAAAGACCTGCAGAAGTAGCTGTCATGCACTGTAGAGGTCACCAAAAGGGGAAAACTGCTCCAGAATTGGGAAATTGCTTTGCTGATAAAATGGCAAGAAGGATTGCAGAAAAGGGTATTCTTGCAGTAATTCCACAGAAAGAGATTGATTTGTCAGGGTACACCCCAAAATATGATCAGGCAGACCACAAACTAATAAAATTCCTTAAAGCTAAAATCGCAGAAAGTGGGTGGGCTGTTACCCCGAAGAACCAGGTGGTAGTCCCACCCCTGATCCTTCGGGAATTAGTTCAGAGAGAACACGAAACCACACATTATGGGGTTGAAAACCTTTTGAAACACCTAAGAAAGGTAGTAATAGGGAAGGGAATGATTGATATTATACAATCAGTAGTGAGTAAATGTGAGATTTGCTGTAAAAACAACCCCGACACAAGAAAGAGAGTTGTATTAGGAATAACAAAGGCAGGAGATCTTCCTGGGGATTACTGGCAAATAGATTTTGCGGAGTTACCACGCAAAGAGGGATACCGGTACATACTGGTATTGGTTGACACCTTCAGTGGATGGCCAGAAGCTTACCCCTGTCGCACTAACACAGCTAGGGAGGTGGTGAAAGTTTTGTTTAACCACATAATTCCGAGATTTGGGGTTCCCTTGGGAATATCATCAGATAGGGGACCACACTTTGTCACAACAGTGGTCAAAGATGTTAGCCAGATTTTGGGAATTACTTGGGATCCACACACACCTTATAGACCCCAAGCGAGTGGTAAAGTTGAACGTATTGAATGGGACTCTTAAGAGACAAATTAGTAAAATTTGTCAGGAGACATCCATGACGTGGGTTCAGGCCCTACCTATAGCTTTATTGAGAATTCGCATTCAACCGAGGCGGAGGGGTAACATCAGTCCCTATGAAATACTGTATGGCAGACCATATCAAAGTCCACACATTCCAGGTGAAATTCATCTGAAGGGGAAATGTGATCTGCAGCGCTATTTAATGGCTTTAGGTTCCACTTTACAGAAGCTTCAGCGTTACATCGTGTTATCCAGACCCACAGGACTGGACACACCTGCACATCCGTTCCAACCTGGAGCTTGGGTCTATGTAAAATGGTGGGACAGTGATCCTCTGCAAGCTAAGTGGAAAGGGCCATTCAAAGTCCTGCTGACAACCTTTAGTGCAGTTAAAGTTGCTGACAGAGGACCCTGGATTCACTATTCCAGAATTAAGAAAGCTTCAGCTCCCGAACAATTATAACAACAAAGACTGATGTTAATGATAACATATTTTAGGTGATTTCTCTTTTGCATTTAATTACCATTATTCTTTATGTAACATTTGGCTGTATAAAATATTATTCTTATTAGATGTTTATTGTTATTAGTTATTAGTTATAAGGTGTATGTTTATTAATATGTATTTACTATTAGATATTTATCTAATGTTAGAACTTCTGTTATTAGATACTTATCGGTTATTGGGTGTTTACTGTTAGTAAAATTTAAAATAGAGACTTGACAAGGTAGAGGCCTTGTCAAGCCTCTAAAGGGGGGAAATGATGCCTTAAGTTTGGAGTTTTCTGTTCTGCTTGGGTATGCTTTCCGTTGAGCTTAAGGTGGTGAAGACAAAATAGTCCGATTCGAGCTATTGATTCAAGGACAGTTTCTTCAAACTTTAGGCCCTAAGTATAAACAGCGTGAAAAGAGGAGGGCGGGCCATCCAGGAGAAGAGGAGGATAACACCTTACAAAATTTGAGACTATTAATTGGATGGTTGACTCCTGTATGTAAATGGACTGAAGTTTATAAAAATGTAAAATCAAGTGACCAAGCTCTCTTTTGAATCCACCTTGGAGCCACTCGGGCAGGGCAGGGGCCACGCTGTGGCACTGTTGCTGCCAGGGTGTGGCCTTTGAAGACCTCTCAATAAATACCTATTTATTTCCCCTAAATCTGTGTGATCTCTGTTCCAGCTCCTAAAGGCAACATCCTGATAGCACAGAACACTCTGCTGATGGGTTTTGCTGCTGCCAAAAGACGCCTGGCTTGTTCACTTTGCTGTTAAAACCACTGTAGCGTACGATATTACCCTGCTTTTTGTAAGCTTACAATGCACTATTTAAACTCTGCATAGTGAAGAGCACTGCAGTGTACTTAACGCTAAGGAGAAAGCATGCACAGCACACAGTAGTTCCCACTTTACACTACACTTAGAAATGAGTTCTCTGCATCACGGTTGTGTACCACAGAATGCTGCTTCATGAACAGGCATGTAGTAGCAAAGCAAGCTGACGCTGATCCTGCTTCATGCCCCTAGTCACTGACAAGCGCTACGCTGCAAAGAGCACTCCGCGGCTCTGCGGCTTCCTTGTTCGCGCTCTGTAGCCTTCGGCGATTTCTCTCTAAGCGAGCTGAAGTGTCGTCTCCTGCTAGCACAGAACACTCTGCTGCTGGGTTTTGCTAGTGCCAAAACATTCCTGTCATGTGCACATTGCTGTTAAAAGCCCTGAACCATACGAGAATACCGTGCTCTGTGTAAGCTTACAATGCACTGTTTCAACACTGCATAGCGAAGAGCACTGCAGTGTACTTAACGCTAAGGAGAAAGCATGCACAGCACACAGTAGTTCTCACTTTGCACTACACTTAGAACTGAGTTCTCTGCACCACGGATATTTAACACAGAAGACTGCTTGACCAATAGGTATGTTAGTAGCAAAGCCAGCTGACGTTGATCCTGCTTCATGCTTTCAGTCACTGACAAGCGATTAGCTGCGAAGTGCACTCTTCAGTGCTCTGCAGCCTCCTTCTTCGCGCTATGTATCCTGCGGCGATATCTCTTTAGGCGAGGTAAAGTGTCGTCTCCTGCTGACACAGAACACTGTGCTGGTAGGCTGGTAGGTATTGCTACTGCCAAAACACGCCTGGCGTGTGCACTTTTCTGTCAAACTCTCTGTACCATACGAGAATGCCCTGCTCCTTGGAAGCGTACCGTGCACTCTGTAAGTTCTGCATAGGGACGAGCACTGCAGTGTACAGAACGCTAAGGAGAAAGCATGCACAGCACACAGTAGTTCTCACTTTGCACTACACTTAGAACTGAGTTCTCTGCATCACGGCTATGTACCACAGAAGACTGCTTGACCAATAGGTATGTAGTAGCAAAAGCACGTGACACGCGCGGCAGTCGCGTATCCCGAGGCGCGGGGTTCGGTTTAGGGTCCTTTGCCCTGGGCATGAGCAACGGTGCCCAGAGCAATGGATTGCCAGACAGGAGTGGGACACAGCCCGGTAGTGCAGCCATAGTCGCCCCCCTATCCCGCTTGTGGACACAACCAGGTACGGGAGCACCCCCAGATCTCAGGCACGACTATTTGAGCCCAGAGCGATGGATCAGCAGACATGAGCATGGGTTTTGGGTGAAACTCGGGTGTCACAGGTGGATTTTTAGGAGGAATCTCCCACTTTGGGGAGATTTTGGGGCCAAATCTTTGATTTTGGCTAAAACCACCTCATCCCGTGTGGATTTTTGGGGCTCTCTTCACATTTTTGTGGTGAAATTCCCCAATTTTTTTCCCAAATCCTTTTTAAATTTATTTTTTTATTTTTTAGTGTTTCCTCCTCCCCAGTTTCCCAAAACCCCCCCTAAAAAATTCCAAAATAATTTCAAAAAACTCCACACAAATACAGGGGAAGCTTCCATGTGAATTTAATATTTTGGGGGGATGGGGTGCCCAAAATTTTTGGGCTCCTCTCACTCAGTCCTGGGGCACCCCGGGGGTCTTGGTGCCCTCCAGCATCTCCTTGTAGTGGCGCTTGAAAAAACCAACCTGGAAAGGGAAATTCGGGGAGGGGGGGGGGGAAATTGAAAATATAGTTGAAAATTTAAAAAAAATCCATTTAAAACATTTTAAAATCCTGAAAAAACAGAAAAACAAAAAACCAAAAAGCCCCTCAAATAAAAAAAGGCCAAAAACAAGAAAAAAAAAAAGAAACCACACAAACCCGACCAAAAAAACCGAAAAAGCTTTCAAATTTACCCTTACAAAAATCCCAAACCGCACAGAAATTTCCCCAAAAAATCACAAACCCCTAAAAATCCCCAAAAACCTTCCCCAATCCCCCCAAAATACTTCAAAATCCCCAAAAAACTCTTTAAAAACCTCTAACAAATACCTTAAGAAAACCTTCAAACCCCTCAAAAAACCTAAAAAAAAATCCCAAAAAAGCCCCAAAATTCCCCTTTAAGACCACTCGAAGCTCCACTAAAATCCAAAAAAAACCTCTTTAAAATCCCCTAAAAAAACCCTTCCAAATCCCCTAAAAGCTCCAAAACCTCTTTAAAATCCCCTAGAAAAAAAACCCTAAAAAGTATCCAAAAACCCTTTAAAACTGAAAAAAAACCTTTAAAATTCTTTAAAAACCCCCAAAATCCCCAAAAAAATCTCTTTAAAATCCCCTTTAAAAACCCCTAAAAATTCCCAAAAACCCCTTAAAAATTCCCTAAAAATTTTAAAATTAAAAGAAAACAAATCCCAAAATTCCTCCAAAAATCCTTTTAAAAACCCCTAAATCCCCCCCACCTCAAAATAACCCTCAAAAATTCCCCCAATAAAATCTAAAAAACTCTTTAAAAATTATTTCAAAACATGCCCAAAATCCCCCAAATTTTCCCCAAACTCAGCGAGCACCAGCACGAACCTGTTGCGAGTAGAGTCTGGCTACCATGGCTTGGAAGGATGCTGATAAAGCATGGAGATGTGACACAGGTAACACAGATGGACACAAACGACAGAACACGGACACAGATTACACAAGAGACACCAGTTATTTACCCAGAGCTGGAAGGAACTGGAGCAGCCATCAAGTGCAGCATCTCAGAGCCAGAGCTGGAAGGAAGAACAGTCAGAGCTGGAGGTTCAGCAAGCTGGACTGGGAAACACCTGCAAGTGAAACAAGCAGAAGGAACAGAAATCACCTGGGCCCTCAGATATCCTGAGCAGTAAGTGAGCAAGGGGTGCAGGAGCAGGAGCTGTGAGAACCAGGAACAGCTCTCGTGCAGGGGCTCCATGGGCTGGAGCTGTTACAGGCACAGGTGTCCCTGAGGGAGAGCTGAGCTCACCTGCAGCTGCAGCAGGAACGTCTCGAGGCTGGATCCGGACTGAGTGCACCCTGGACTCTGAGCCAGGCGCAGGCGTGGGTGTCCCTAACCAGGAGCTCTGGGCAGCGGGGAGCCCAGCCTCTTCCACTGGGGACTGAAGCCATGCCAAGTGCCACTCTCGGCGTGGAGGCGTCTCCCAGTCCCATCCCTGAGAGCAGAAGGAGGCAGGGGCTCTCCTGGGGACGTGGTGCAGCAGCATCTCCTCTGTCTCGGCACAAAGGGGGTCAGTCAGCACCCCCAGGGTGCACAGCACAGCCCCACATAACCCACAGGAGATGCCTGTCTTGGTGCCACGCTGGGCCCGTGCTCCTCACCTGGGCTCATCCTCCCGTGTCAGTGTGCCAGGGCTGCTCCTGTTGGGGCCGTGTCCCAGCCCGAGCCCTTCGGCCAGTCCCCTGTGCTGCTTCCTGCATGGAGACAGTCCCTGGGGAGGAAGATGCTGCAGCTTTGCCTCTTGGAAGATGCAGCTCTTGCCCCAGCAGGAGCTGCCAACCCTCAGCACAGATCTCTGCAGGCAGCAAAAGGCAGTGGTGAAAGCAGGCACTGCTCTTAAGGACTGCAGCCGACCCCGTGGGCCATCACGTGCCCCTTTTCTCTGCAGTGCTGCAGGGGCTGGGTCACAGCCCGAGACCTGCCCCAACGGCTGCAGCTTTCCGGGCAAACGAGAGCCCCGGCGCCTCTCGGAAGCTTCTCCTGGGCAGGCTGGGCCCAGGGCTGGTCGAGAGGCTTTGCCTCCTGTCCTTCCCCCTGCTGTGGCCGCAGGCCCCACCGTCCCCTTTCCAGCCTGACCCGCACTTTGGTGGCTCTGCATCCCTCCGGTGAGCCCGGGAGAGGGAATGGAGCTGTGCCGGGCCGGGCTGCCCAGGCAGGGCTTCTGGACAACGAGGCACGGCTCGCTTGGAGACAGGGACAGTCAGGAAAGCCCTCCCCAGACTTACCAAATCTCACAGGAATGACAGGGGGCTGCAACTGCCCCATCCTCTGCGGGAGCCCAGTCGGGGGAGGCCCATTCTGGGGGGCTGTGCCAGGCAGCCTTCTCTGCAGCTTCCCCACAGCTGAATCTCTGCAAATACATTTGGAAAACAGTTGGGTAGATTCAAAGTCCCAGAGCACTGCCTGGCTCCCTTCTCTACCGTGTCACACTCACCTGCGGGAGAGGCCACAGGCTCGGGCCAGCCTCGAGCTCCCGGGGCAAAAAGGAGAGTCCCAATCCTACAAAATGCCCCAAAAAAAGCCCGACCACAACTAAAAAACTCCCTACCCCTGACCAAATAAAAACAAAAAAAAAAAAAAACCCCTTTAAATACAGAAAACTTACACCTATTTTTAATATTTAATTTCTACTCCTTTTCATATTTGATATTATATATATTACATATATTGTTCAATAAATTTACAATGCAATTTACATTATAACATATATACTACACTTTTATAATTTATTATGCACATAATTATGCACATATTACAAAAATTAATTTCTAGTTTATGTATATAAATATATCCTTACATATATTTGTACGTTTATATTTTTTAATATTATTTATTAAAAAAGCTCAGCCACTAACCAAATAGAAACCAAAAAACCCTTTCTTTTTAAATATATATCAAATTTTTTAAATAAATATATATATGTAATTTAAATATATAAATAAATAATATATATAAATTATATTTTTATATATATAATTATTTATATAATGTATAAAAATATATATTTTTTAAAATATATGTATCTCATATTTATATCTGTAATTTATATATTATGTATATGGTACACCATAACATGTATGATACTATTTATATTATATCCTACATATATACTTTTATTTGTTTATATTCTATACTTATATATATATTGTATATTTGTACATTTATATTTGCTTATATTAATTATATTTATGTTATTTATAAAAATCCTACCTCTAACCAAATAAAACATTTATTTAAGCTATAGTTAGGTATTTTTCATATTTATATTGTCTCCTACACCCAGCCCTCCCTGTGAATGTTCTGGCACCATTGGGTCCCTCTGGGGGACGGCACCCGGCAACACCCCCGCCATTCTCCACTCACCTGCTCCTTCACGGCAGCGTGGCTCCCTCTCCTCGGGACCTTGGGGTGCCCCAAAGGACATGGGAGCCCCCGAGTCTCCACCCCTTGTCCCCCTCAGCCTTTTTTCCTCACCCCCCAAAGAACGACTGCAGCTGCTCCACGGGGGCAGCCCAGAAGTTCCCCAGCCCCGCAGACACAGGCGACAGGAGGCAGAAGAGAGGACAAAGGTAGAAACCCCCTCCCGCACCTCTCACCTTTCTGGCTGAGAAAGCAGCTGCCTCCTCCTGCTGGCTGCTCCCGGCTGCGGGCAGGGCGATGGCTCGGGCAGCTCTGCAGGCTGTTCTTTCTTCCTCGATGTTATTTGTGTTTTCCTCCGTTTCCCCGGGCGGGAGGGGAGCCGGGAGGGAACACAGACTGGAGACGGGAAGGGTCGTTCCTGAGGCGGAGCCCGGCAGAGAGAGGCGTGCCGCAGCTGCCTGCCGGCGCCCGCCGGGCTCCGGCGTGCCCGCGGTGCCGCTGGGCGCACGGCCCGTGTCCGCACGCCTGGCAATGCCGCGGAGAACGGCTCGGGGCGCGGGCAGGCAGCCCAAACACGGACCTTGGTCCTTCATTTCCCGCCCTTTCTTGCGGCCATCTTTGTTGTGGCCGCAGCCACTTCCGGTCGGTCGCCATCTTTGTTGTGGCCGAAGACACGTCCGGTCGGCTGCCGTGTTTCTTGTGGTTCCCTTCGGGCCCTCGCCCCTCACAAAGGCATCCTTCTTATCTCCTGCCTGAACCTTACCCGACGCTGGCAGCGGTGGACGCCGACCGACCCCGCGCTCTTGGCACGGTATTCCGCCTCCATTCCCGGCGCTTGGATGCATCGGGGTGCTGCTTTCGGTTCAAAATGGCGGCGCCCGTGCTTGCCACCCTCTTCCGTACAACATGGCGGCGCCCGTGCTTGCCACCCTCTTCCGTACAACATGGCGGCGCCCGTTTTCGCCACGCGTTCCGGTTCAAAATGGCGACGCCCGTGACCGCCACGTGCTTTCGGTTTAATATGGCCGCGCCCTTGCCCGCCACGTGTTTTTAGGTAAATATGGCATCTCCAACGCGGCCGCGTGGTGCTGGACAAGTGTGCCTGCGACTACATAGTCACGTGTTGCCGGACAGTATGTCGGCGGCCATTCTGCCGTGTGATAGGGGACAGTTTTTGCGGCCCCGATTAAAGTGGTCGGGCCGACAGGGTGACCCGATGACATGGAGGGGCGGGCCGACCCTATGACGCGCGGGAGCGTGGCGAGGCGGTGACGCGGGGGGGGGCGGGCCGCGGCCGTGACGGGAGGGTCGGGGCCGCGGCAGTGAGCCGGGGGCGTGGCCGTCACTGCAACGCGGGGGGCGTGGCCGCGGCTGTGATGCGGGGGGGGCCGACCCGGAGCCCGGGCCGCTGCCGTGCGGTCGCTAACGTGACAGGGCTTCCGCTTCGACTGCTGCCGGTGCCGGCAGCCGATCTCGTCCAAGCGTTGCCGCCGCTCCCTCGGCGGGCGGAATGTGGGGCTCGGGCACCCGGCGGCATCGGGGCGGGCGCTGGGGCCGAGCACGGCGCTGCCGCTGCTGCTCCGGGCTGCTGCCGGGGCTCCCGTGCCGCCGGCCGTGCGCGGGAGGGCGGTGCGGGGATTTCCCCGCGCTGAGCTTCCCCCGGCACCCCCCAAACCCGCCGCTCCGGCGCTGCCAGCGAGCTTTTGATAAATTAAAAAGATACTGTGTATTCTTGGAGTGTTGCATTCTACCTCTGTTGTTTTTCCTGCTAGTCTGGATCCTCTTCATTTCTTCATTTTTTAGGTGCCCAGGGTGTGGTGGATGTCCTGATTGAGGGACTTCTAGTAAAACCTCTATATAGGGCCTTAAAAGCAGCCGAGAGAGGAATTATTCCATGGACTGAACACGCTAGAGCAGCTTTTAAACAGCTGAAACACTCACTGATGTCAGCTCCGGCATTGGGACTGCCAGATTTAACTAAACCTTTTGAACTTTTTACATATGAGAGACAGAACATGGCTTTGGGGGTGCTAGCACAGCGTCTCGGGAACCAGCGGAGAGCTGTGGCCTACTTTTCCAAACAGTTGGATAGTGTTGCCCAAGGTTGGCCGGGGTGCCTAAAGGCCGTGGCAGCTGTCCTTGAGCAAAAGGGGGGACATTGGCTGTCTGGCAACCGGGTGTTGAAATACCAATCACTGTTGTTAGAGCAAGATGATGTTACCCTAAAAACAACTTCTGTTTTTACCCTGCTATGTTTCTGTCCTCCATCTTAATTGACAATGAGCCAGAGCATGACTGCTTGCAGATAATTGAGGAGGTCTATTCCAGCCGACCAGATCTGAAGGATGTGCCCATGGAGAATCCAGATTGGAACTCTTTACTGACGGAAGCAGCTTCATGAAAATGGTAAAAGGATGACAGGCTATGCAGTGACCACACAGGATAAGGTGATCGAGGCAAAGGCCCTGCCAGCAGATGTGTCATCGCAGAAAGCTGAGCTGATTGCACTAACAAGAGCTCTAGACCTGAGTGAGGGAAAAAAGGTAAATATATGGACCGATTCCAAATATGCATTTAGTGTTGTCCATGCCCATGGAGCCGTTTGGAAAGAGAGAGGACTTTTGAATGCTCAAGGTAATCAAATTAAACATGCTGAGCAAATACTCGCCCTCTTAGAGAGCATTAAAAGACCTGCAGAAGTAGCTGTCATGCACTGTAGAGGTCACCAAAAGGGGAAAACTGCTCCAGAATTGGGAAATTGCTTTGCTGATAAAATGGCAAGAAGGATTGCAGAAAAGGGTATTCTTGCAGTAATTCCACAGAAAGAGATTGATTTGTCAGGGTACACCCCAAAATATGATCAGGCAGACCACAAACTAATAAAATTCCTTAAAGCTAAAATCGCAGAAAGTGGGTGGGCTGTTACCCGAAGAACCAGGTGGTAGTCCCACCCCTGATCCTTCGGGAATTAGTTCAGAGAGAACACGAAACCACACATTATGGGGTTGAAAACCTTTTGAAACACCTAAGAAAGGTAGTAATGAAGGGAATGATTGATATTATACAATCAGTAGTGAGTAAATGTGAGATTTGCTGTAAAAACAACCCCGACACAAGAAAGAGAGTTGTATTAGGAATAACAAAGGCAGGAGATCTTCCTGGGATTACTGGCAAATAGATTTTGCGGAGTTACCACGCAAAGAGGGATACCGGTACATACTGGTATTGGTTGACACCTTCAGTGGATGGCCAGAAGCTTACCCTGTCGCACTAACACAGCTAGGGAGGTGGTGAAAGTTTTGTTTAACCACATAATTCCGAGATTTGGGGTTCCCTTGGGAATATCATCAGATAGGGGACCACACTTTGTCACAACAGTGGTCAAAGATGTTAGCCAGATTTTGGGAATTACTTGGGATCCACACACACCTTATAGACCCCAAGCGAGTGGTAAAGTTGAACGTATTGAATGGGACTCTTAAGAGACAAATTAGTAAAATTTGTCAGGAGACATCCATGACGTGGGTTCAGGCCCTACCTATAGCTTTATGAGAATTCGCATTCAACCGAGGCGGAGGGGTAACATCAGTCCCTATGAAATACTGTATGGCAGACCATATCAAAGTCCACACATTCCAGGTGAAATTCATCTGAAGGGGAAATGTGATCTGCAGCGCTATTTAATGGCTTTAGGTTCCACTTTACAGAAGCTTCAGCGTTACATCGTGTTATCCAGACCCACAGGACTGGACACACCTGCACATCCGTTCCAACCTGGAGCTTGGGTCTATGTAAAATGGTGGGACAGTGATCCTCTGCAAGCTAAGTGGAAAGGGCCATTCAAAGTCCTGCTGACAACCTTTAGTGCAGTTAAAGTTGCTGACAGAGGACCCTGGATTCACTATTCCAGAATTAAGAAAGCTTCAGCTCCCGAACAATTATAACAACAAAGACTGATGTTAATGATAACTATTTTAGGTGATTTCTCTTTTGCATTTAATTACCATTATTCTTTATGTAACATTTGGCTGTATAAAATATTATTCTTATTAGATGTTTATTGTTATTAGATACTTATCGGTTATTGGGTGTTTACTGTTAGTAAAATTTAAAATAGAGACTTGACAAGGTAGAGGCCTTGTCAAGCCTCTAAAGGGGGGAAATGATGCCTTAAGTTTGGAGTTTTCTGTTCTGCTTGGGTATGCTTTCCGTTGAGCTTAAGGTGGTGAAGACAAAATAGTCCGATTCGAGCTATTGATTCAAGGACAGTTTCTTCAAACTTTAGGCCCTAAGTATAAACAGCGTGAAAAGAGGAGGGCGGGCCATCCAGGAGAAGAGGAGGATAACACCTTACAAAAATTTGAGACTATTAATTGGATGGTTGACTCCTGTATGTAAATGGACTGAAGTTTATAAAAATGTAAAATCAAGTGACCAAGCTCTCTTTTGAATCCACCTTGGAGCCACTCGGGCAGGGCAGGGGCCACGCTGTGGCACTGTTGCTGCCAGGGTGTGGCCTTTGAAGACCTCTCAATAAATACCTATTTATTTCCCCTAAATCTGTGTGATCTCTGTTCCAGCTCCTAAAGGCAACATCCTGATAGCACAGAACACTCTGCTGATGGGTTTTGCTGCTGCCAAAAGACGCCTGGCTTGTTCACTTTGCTGTTAAAAACCACTGTAGCGTACGATATTACCCTGCTTTTTGTAAGCTTACAATGCACTATTTAAACTCTGCATAGTGAAGAGCACTGCAGTGTACTTAACGCTAAGGAGAAAGCATGCACAGCACACAGTAGTTCCCACTTTACACTACACTTAGAAATAAAACTGAAAAAACCTTTAAAATTCTTTAAAAACCCCCAAAATCCCCAAAAAAATCTCTTTAAAATCCCCTTTAAAAACCCCTAAAAATTCCCAAAAACCCCTTAAAAATTCCCTAAAAACTTTAAAATTAAAAAAAAACAAATCCCAAAATTCCTACAAAAATCCTTTTAAAAACCCCTAAATCCCCCCACCCTCAAAATAACCCTCAAAAATTCCCCCCAATAAAATCTAAAAAAACTCTTTAAAAATTATTTCAAAACAGCCCAAAATCCCCCCCAAATTTCCCCAAACTCAGCGAGCACCAGCACGAACCTGTTGCGAGTAGAGTCTGGCTACCATGGCTTGGAAGGATGCTGATAAAGCATGGAGATGTGACACAGGTAACACAGATGGACACAAACGACAGAACACGGACACAGATTACACAAGAGACACCAGTTATTTACCCAGAGCTGGAAGGAACTGGAGCAGCCATCAAGTGCAGCATCTCAGAGCCAGAGCTGGAAGGAAGAACGTGCCACAGTCAGAGCTGGAGGTTCAGCAAGCTGGACTGGGAAACACCTGCAAGTGAAACAAGCAGAAGGAACAGAAATCACCTGGGCCCTCAGATATCCTGAGCAGTAAGTGAGCAAGGGGTGCAGGAGCAGGAGCTGTGAGAACCAGGAACAGCTCTCGTGCAGGGGCTCCATGGGCTGGAGCTGTTACAGGCACAGGTGTCCCTGAGGGAGAGCTGAGCTCACCTGCAGCTGCAGCAGGAACATCTCGAGGCTGGATCCGGACTGAGTGCACCCTGGACTCTGAGCCAGGCGCAGGCGTGGGTGTCCCTAACCAGGAGCTCTGGGCAGCGGGGAGCCCAGCCTCTTCCACTGGGGACTGAAGCCATGCCAAGTGCCACTCTCGGCGTGGAGGCGTCTCCCAGTCCCATCCCTGAGAGCAGAAGGAGGCAGGGGCTCTCCTGGGGACGTGGTGCAGCAGCATCTCCTCTGTCTCGGCACAAAGGGGGTCAGTCAGCACCCCCAGGGTGCACAGCACAGCCCCACATAACCCACAGGAGATGCCTGTCTTGGTGCCACGCTGGGCCCGTGCTCCTCACCTGGGCTCATCCTCCCGTGTCAGTGTGCCAGGGCTGCTCCTGTTGGGGCCGTGTCCCAGCCCGAGCCCTTCGGCCAGTCCCCTGTGCTGCTTCCTGCATGGAGACAGTCCCTGGGGAGGAAGATGCTGCAGCTTTGCCTCTTGGAAGATGCAGCTCTTGCCCCAGCAGGAGCTGCCAACCCTCAGCACAGATCTCTGCAGGCCCCACCGTCCCCTTTCCAGCCTGACCCGCACTTTGGTGGCTCTGCATCCCTCCGGTGAGCCCGGGAGAGGGAATGGAGCTGTGCCGGGCCGGGCTGCCCAGGCAGGGCTTCTGGACAACGAGGCACGGCTCGCTTGGAGACAGGGACAGGAGACATAGCGCGAAGAAGGAGGCTGCAGAGCACTGGAGAGTGCACTTCGCAGCTAATCGCTTGTCAGTGACTGAAAGCATGAAGCAGGATCAACGTCAGCTTGCTTTGCTACTACATACCTATTGGTCAAGCAGTCTTCTGTGGTACATAGCCGTGATGCAGAGAACTCAGTTCTAAGTGTAGTGCAAAGTGAGAACTACTGTGTGCTGTGCATGCTTTCTCCTTAGCGTTAAGTACACTGCAGTGCTCGTCCCTATGCAGAACTTACAGAGTGCACGGTACGCTTTCAAGGAGCAGGGCATTCTCGTATGGTACAGAGACTTGGACAGAAAAGTGCACACGCCAGGCGTGTTTTGGCACTAGCAATACCTACCAGCCTACCAGCACAGTGCTCTGTGTCAGCAGGAGACGACACTTTACCTCGCCTAAAGAGATATCGCCGCAGGATACATAGCGCGAAGAAGGAGGCTGCAGAGCACTGAAGAGTGCACTTCGCAGCTAATCGCTTGTCAGTGACTGAAAGCATGAAGCAGGATCAACGTCAGCTTGCTTTGCTACTACATACCTATTGGTCAAGCAGTCTTCTGTGGTACATAGCCGTGATGCAGAGAACTCAGTTCTAAGTGTAGTGCAAAGTGAGAACTACTGTGTGCTGTGCATGCTTTCTCCTTAGCGTTCTGTACATTGCAGTGCTCGTCCCTATGGCAGAATTTACAGAGTGCACGGTAAGCTTTCAAGGAGCAGGGCATTCTCGTATGGTACAGAGAGTTTGACAGAAAAGTGCACACGCCAGGCGTGTTTTGGCACTAGCAAAACCTAGCAGCAGAGTGTTCTGTGTTAGCAGGAGACGACACCCTACCTCGCCTAGAGAGATCTCGCCGCAGGACACATAGCGCGAAGAAGGAATCTGCAGAGCACTGGAGAGTGCACTTGGCAGCTAATCGCTTGTCAGTGACTAGAGGCATGAAGCAGGATCAACATCAGCTTGCTTTGCTACTACATAGCCATTCGCCAAGCAGTCTTCTGTGGTACATAGCCGTGATGCAGAGTACTCAGTTCTAAGTGTAGTGCAAAGTGAGAACTACTGTGTGCTGTGCATGCTTTCTCCTTAGCGTTCTGTACACTGCAGTGCTCGTCCCTATGGCAGAATTTACAGAGTGCACGGTACGCTTTCAAGGAGCAGGGCATTCTCGTATGGTACAGAGAGTTTGACAGAAAAGTGCACACGCCAGGCGTGTTTTGTCAGTAGCAAAACCTACCAGCAGAGTGTTCTGCGTTAGCAGGAGACGACACCCTACCTCGCCTAGAGAGATCTCGCCGCAGGACACATAGCGCGAAGAAGGAATCTGCAGAGCACTGGAGAGTGCACTTGGCAGCTAATCGCTTGTCAGTGACTGAAGGCATGAAGCAGGATCAACGTCAGCTTGCTTTGCTACTACATGCCCATTCGCCAAGCAGTCTTCTGTGGTACATAGCCGTGATGCAGAGAACTCAGTTCTAAGTGTAGTGCAAAGTGAGAACTACTGTGTGCTGTGCATGCTTTCTCCTTAGCGTTAAGTACACTGCAGTGCTCTTCGCTATGCAGTGTTGAAACAGTGCATTGTAAGCTTACACAGAGCACGGTATTCTCGTATGGTTCAGGGCTTTTAACAGCAATGTGCACATGACAGGAATGTTTTGGCACTAGCAAAACCCAGCAGCAGAGTGTTCTGTGCTAGCAGGAGACGACACTTCAGCTCGCTTAGAGAGAAATCGCCGAAGGCTACATAGCGCGAACAAGGAAGCCGCAGAGCCCCGGAGTGCTCTTTGCAGCGTAGCGCTTGTCAGTGACTAGGGGCATGAAGCAGGATCAGCGTCAGCTTGCTTTGCTACTACATGCCTGTTCATGAAGCAGCATTCTGTGGTACACAACCGTGATGCAGAGAACTCATTTCTAAGTGTAGTGTAAAGTGGGAACTACTGTGTGCTGTGCATGCTTTCTCCTTAGCGTTAAGTACACTGCAGTGCTCTTCACTATGCAGAGTTTAAATAGTGCATTGTAAGCTTACAAAAAGCAGGGTAATATCGTACGCTACAGTGGTTTTAACAGCAAAGTGAACAAGCCAGGCGTCTTTTGGCAGCAGCAAAACCCATCAGCAGAGTGTTCTGTGCTATCAGGATGTTGCCTTTAGGAGCTGGAACAGAGATCACACAGATTTAGGGGAAATAAATAGGTATTTATTGAGAGGTCTTCAAAGGCCACACCCTGGCAGCAACAGTGCCACAGCGTGGCCCCTGCCCTGCCCGAGTGGCTCCAAGGTGGATTCAAAAGAGAGCTTGGTCACTTGATTTTACATTTTTATAAACTTCAGTCCATTTACATACAGGAGTCAACCATCCAATTAATAGTCTCAAATTGTAAGGTGTTATCCTCCTCTTCTCCTGGATGGCCCGCCCTCCTCTTTTCACGCTGTTTATACTTAGGGCCTAAAGTTTGAAGAAACTGTCCTTGAATCAATAGCTCGAATCGGACTATTTTGTCTTCACCACCTTAAGCTCAACGGAAAGCATACCCAAGCAGAACAGAAAACTCCAAACTTAAGGCATCATTTCCCCCCTTTAGAGGCTTGACAAGGCCTCTACCTTGTCAAGTCTCTATTTTAAATTTTACTAACAGTAAACACCCAATAACCGATAAGTATCTAATAACAGAAGTTCTAACATTAGATAAATATCTAATAGTAAATACATATTAATAAACATACACCTTATAACTAATAACTAATAACAATAAACATCTAATAAGAATAATATTTTATACAGCCAAATGTTACATAAAGAATAATGGTAATTAAATGCAAAAGAGAAATCACCTAAAATATGTTATCATTAACATCAGTCTTTGTTGTTATAATTGTTCGGGAGCTGAAGCTTTCTTAATTCTGGAATAGTGAATCCAGGGTCCTCTGTCAGCAACTTTAACTGCACTAAAGGTTGTCAGCAGGACTTTGAATGGCCCTTTCCACTTAGCTTGCAGAGGATCACTGTCCCACCATTTTACATAGACCCAAGCTCCAGGTTGGAACGGATGTGCAGGTGTGTCCAGTCCTGTGGGTCTGGATAACACGATGTAACGCTGAAGCTTCTGTAAAGTGGAACCTAAAGCCATTAAATAGCGCTGCAGATCACATTTCCCCTTCAGATGAATTTCACCTGGAATGTGTGGACTTTGATATGGTCTGCCATACAGTATTTCATAGGGACTGATGTTACCCCTGCCTCGGTTGAATGCGAATTCTCAATAAAGCTATAGGTAGGGCCTGAACCCACGTCATGGATGTCTCCTGACAAATTTTACTCTCTTAAGAGTCCCATTCAATACGTTCAACTTTACCACTCGCTTGGGGTCTATAAGGTGTGTGTGGATCCCAAGTAATTCCCAAAATCTGGCTAACATCTTTGACCACTGTTGTGACAAAGTGTGGTCCCCTATCTGATGATATTCCCAAGGGAACCCCAAATCTCGGAATTATGTGGTTAAACAAAACTTTCACCACCTCCCTAGCTGTGTTAGTGCGACAGGGGTAAGCTTCTGGCCATCCACTGAAGGTGTCAACCAATACCAGTATGTACCGGTATCCCTCTTTGCGTGGTAACTCCGCAAAATCTATTTGCCAGTAATCCCCAGGAAGATCTCCTGCCTTTGTTATTCCTAATACAACTCTCTTTCTTGTGTCGGGGTTGTTTTTACAGCAAATCTCACATTTACTCACTACTGATTGTATAATATCAATCATTCCCTTCCCTATTACTACCTTTCTTAGGTGTTTCAAAAGGTTTTCAACCCCATAATGTGTGGTTTCGTGTTCTCTCTGAACTAATTCCCGAAGGATCAGGGGTGGGACTACCACCTGGTTCTTCGGGGTAACAGCCCACCCACTTTCTGCGATTTTAGCTTTAAGGAATTTTATTAGTTTGTGGTCTGCCTGATCATATTTTGGGGTGTACCCTGACAAATCAATCTCTTTCTGTGGAATTACTGCAAGAATACCCTTTTCTGCAATCCTTCTTGCCATTTTATCAGCAAAGCAATTTCCCAATTCTGGAGCAGTTTTCCCCTTTTGGTGACCTCTACAGTGCATGACAGCTACTTCTGCAGGTCTTTTAATGCTCTCTAAGAGGGCGAGTATTTGCTCAGCATGTTTAATTTGATTACCTTGAGCATTCAAAAGTCCTCTCTCTTTCCAAACGGCTCCATGGGCATGGACAACACTAAATGCATATTTGGAATCGGTCCATATATTTACCTTTTTTCCCTCACTCAGGTCTAGAGCTCTTGTTAGTGCAATCAGCTCAGCTTTCTGCGATGACACATCTGCTGGCAGGGCCTTTGCCTCGATCACCTTATCCTGTGTGGTCACTGCATAGCCTGTCATCCTTTTACCATTTTTCATGAAGCTGCTTCCGTCAGTAAAGAGTTCCCAATCTGGATTCTCCATGGGCACATCCTTCAGATCTGGTCGGCTGGAATAGACCTCCTCAATTATCTGCAAGCAGTCATGCTCTGGCTCATTGTCAATTAAGATGGAGGACAGAAACATAGCAGGGTTAAAAACAGAAGTTGTTTTTAGGGTAACATCATCTTGCTCTAACAACAGTGATTGGTATTTCAACACCCGGTTGCCAGACAGCCAATGTCCCCCCTTTTGCTCAAGGACAGCTGCCACGGCATGGGGTACATACACCACAATGTGTTGCCCAAGGGTAAGTTTTCGGGCCTCCTGGATTAAAATGACAGTGGCTGCCACAGCCTTTAGGCACCCCGGCCAACCTTGGGCAACACTATCCAACTGTTTGGAAAAGTAGGCCACAGCTCTCCGCTGGTTCCCGAGACGCTGTGCTAGCACCCCCAAAGCCATGTTCTGTCTCTCATATGTAAAAAGTTCAAAAGGTTTAGTTAAATCTGGCAGTCCCAATGCCGGAGCTGACATCAGTGAGTGTTTCAGCTGTTTAAAAGCTGCTCTAGCGTGTTCAGTCCATGGAATAATTCCTCTCTCGGCTGCTTTTAAGGCCCTATATAGAGGTTTTACTAGAAGTCCCTCAATCAGGACATCCACCACACCCTGGGCACCTAAAAAATGAAGAAATGAAGAGGATCCAGACTAGCAGGAAAAACAACAGAGGTAGAATGCAACACTCCAAGAATACACAGTATCTTTTTAGTTTATCAAAAGCTCGCTGGCAGCGCCGGAGCGGCGGGTTTGGGGGGTGCCGGGGGAAGCTCAGCGCGGGGAAATCCCCGCACCGCCCTCCCGCGCACGGCCGGCGGCACGGGAGCCCCGGCAGCAGCCCGGAGCAGCAGCGGCAGCGCCGTGCTCGGCCCCAGCGCCCGCCCCGATGCCGCCGGGTGCCCGAGCCCCACATTCCGCCCGCCGAGGGAGCGGCGGCAACGCTTGGACGAGATCGGCTGCCGGCACCGGCAGCAGTCGAAGCGGAAGCCCTGTCACGTTAGCGACCGCACGGCAGCGGCCCGGGCTCCGCCCACGGCCCCGCACGTCATCGGGTCGGCCCCCCCGCATCACAGCCGCGGCCACGCCCCCCGCGTTGCAGTGACGGCCACGCCCCCGGCGTCACTGCCGCGGCCCCGACCCTCCCGTCACGGCCGCGGCCACGCCCCCCCCGCGTCACCGCCTCGCCACGCTCCCGCGCGTCATAGGGTCGGCCCGCCCCTCCATGTCATCGGGTCACCCTGTCGGCCCGACCACTTTAATCGGGGCCGCAAAAACTGTCCCCTATCACACGGCAGAATGGCCGCCGACATACTGTCCGGCAACACGTGACTATGTAGTCGCAGGCACACTTGTCCAGCACCACGCGGCCGCGTTGGAGATGCCATATTTACCTAAAAACACGTGGCGGGCAAGGGCGCGGCCATATTAAACCGAAAGCACGTGGCGGTCACGGGCGTCGCCATGTTGTACGGAAGAGGGTGGCAAGCACGGGCGCCGCCATGTTGTACGGAAGAGGGTGGCAAGTACGGGCGCCGCCATGTTGTACGGAAGAGGGTGGCAAGCACGGGCGCCGCCATTTTGAACCGAAAGCAGCACCCCGATGCATCCAAGCGCCGGGAATGGAGGCGGAATACCGTGCCAAGAGCGCGGGGTCGGTCGGCGTCCACCGCTGCCAGCGTCGGGTAAGGTTCAGGCAGGAGATAAGAAGGATGCCTTTGTGAGGGGCGAGGGCCCGAAGGGAACCACAAGAAACACGGCAGCCGACCGGACGTGTCTTCGGCCACAACAAAGATGGCGACCGACCGGAAGTGGCTGCGGCCACAACAAAGATGGCCGCAAGAAAGGGCGGGAAATGAAGGACCAAGGTCCGTGTTTGGGCTGCCTGCCCGCGCCCCGAGCCGTTCTCCGCGGCATTGCCAGGCGTGCGGACACGGGCCGTGCGCCCAGCGGCACCGCGGGCACGCCTCTCTCTGCCGGGCTCCGCCTCAGGAACGACCCTTCCCGTCTCCAGTCTGTGTTCCCTCCCGGCTCCCCTCCCGCCCGGGGAAACGGAGGAAAACACAAATAACATCGAGGAAGAAAGAACAGCCTGCAGAGCTGCCCGAGCCATCGCCCTGCCCGCAGCCGGGAGCAGCCAGCAGGAGGAGGCAGCTGCTTTCTCAGCCAGAAAGGTGAGAGGTGCGGGAGGGGGTTTCTACCTTTGTCCTCTCTTCTGCCTCCTGTCGCCTGTGTCTGCGGGGCTGGGGAACTTCTGGGCTGCCCCCGTGGAGCAGCTGCAGTCGTTCTTTGGGGGGTGAGGAAAAAAGGCTGAGGGGGACAAGGGGTGGAGACTCGGGGGCTCCCATGTCCTTTGGGGCACCCCAAGGTCCCGAGGAGAGGGAGCCACGCTGCCGTGAAGGAGCAGGTGAGTGGAGAATGGCGGGGGTGTTGCCGGGTGCCGTCCCCCAGAGGGACCCAATGGTGCCAGAACATTCACAGGGAGGGCTGGGTGTAGGAGACAATATAAATATGAAAAATACCTAACTATAGCTTAAATAAATGTTTTATTGGTTTTATTTGGTTAGAGGTAGGATTTTTATAAATAACATAAATATAATTAATATAAGCAAATATAAATGTACAAATATACAATATATACAAACATAAAACTAAAAATATATCTAAAACTAAAACTATGTATAAATGTATGTACGTGTAAATATATATATAAGTATAGAATATAAACAAATAAAAGTATATATGTAGGATATAATATAAATAGTATCATACATGTTATGGTGTACCATATACATAATATATAAATTACAGATATAAATATGAGATACATATATTTTAAAAAATATATTATTTATTTATATATTTAAATTACATATATATATTTATTTAAAAAATTTGATATATATTTAAAAAGAAAGGGTTTTTTGGTTTCTATTTGGTTAGTGGCTGAGCTTTTTTAATAAATAATATTAAAAAATATAAACGTACAAATATATGTAAGGATATATTTATATACATAAACTAGAAATTAATTTTTGTAATATGTGCATAATTATGTGCATAATAAATTATAAAAGTGTAGTATATATGTTATAATGTAAATTGCATTGTAAATTTATTGAACAATATATGTAATATATATAATATCAAATATGAAAAGGAGTAGAAATTAAATATTAAAAATAGGTGTAAGTTTTCTGTATTTAAAGGGGTTTTTTTTTTTGTTTTTATTTGGTCAGGGGTAGGGAGTTTTTTAGTTGTGGTCGGGCTTTTTTTGGGGCATTTTGTAGGATTGGGACTCTCCTTTTTGCCCCGGGAGCTCGAGGCTGGCCCGAGCCTGTGGCCTCTCCCGCAGGTGAGTGTGACACGGTAGAGAAGGGAGCCAGGCAGTGCTCTGGGACTTTGAATCTACCCAACTGTTTTCCAAATGTATTTGCAGAGATTCAGCTGTGGGGAAGCTGCAGAGAAGGCTGCCTGGCACAGCCCCCAGAATGGGCCTCCCCCGACTGGGCTCCCGCAGAGGATGGGGCAGTTGCAGCCCCCTGTCATTCCTGTGAGATTTGGTAAGTCTGGGGAGGGCTTTCCTGACTGTCCCTGTCTCCAAGCGAGCCGTGCCTCGTTGTCCAGAAGCCCTGCCTGGGCAGCCCGGCCCGGCACAGCTCCATTCCCTCTCCCGGGCTCACCGGAGGGATGCAGAGCCACCAAAGTGCGGGTCAGGCTGGAAAGGGGACGGTGGGGCCTGCGGCCACAGCAGGGGGAAGGACAGGAGGCAAAGCCTCTCGACCAGCCCTGGGCCCAGCCTGCCCAGGAGAAGCTTCCGAGAGGCGCCGGGGCTCTCGTTTGCCCGGAAAGCTGCAGCCGTTGGGGCAGGTCTCGGGCTGTGACCCAGCCCCTGCAGCACTGCAGAGAAAAGGGGCACGTGATGGCCCACGGGGTCGGCTGCAGTCCTTAAGAGCAGTGCCTGCTTTCACCACTGCCTTTTGCTGCCTGCAGAGATCTGTGCTGAGGGTTGGCAGCTCCTGCTGGGGCAAGAGCTGCATCTTCCAAGAGGCAAAGCTGCAGCATCTTCCTCCCCAGGGACTGTCTCCATGCAGGAAGCAGCACAGGGGACTGGCCGAAGGGCTCGGGCTGGGACACGGCCCCAACAGGAGCAGCCCTGGCACACTGACACGGGAGGATGAGCCCAGGTGAGGAGCACGGGCCCAGCGTGGCACCAAGACAGGCATCTCCTGTGGGTTATGTGGGGCTGTGCTGTGCACCCTGGGGGTGCTGACTGACCCCCTTTGTGCCGAGACAGAGGAGATGCTGCTGCACCACGTCCCCAGGAGAGCCCCTGCCTCCTTCTGCTCTCAGGGATGGGACTGGGAGACGCCTCCACGCCGAGAGTGGCACTTGGCATGGCTTCAGTCCCCAGTGGAAGAGGCTGGGCTCCCCGCTGCCCAGAGCTCCTGGTTAGGGACACCCACGCCTGCGCCTGGCTCAGAGTCCAGGGTGCACTCAGTCCGGATCCAGCCTCGAGACGTTCCTGCTGCAGCTGCAGGTGAGCTCAGCTCTCCCTCAGGGACACCTGTGCCTGTAACAGCTCCAGCCCATGGAGCCCCTGCACGAGAGCTGTTCCTGGTTCTCACAGCTCCTGCTCCTGCACCCCTTGCTCACTTACTGCTCAGGATATCTGAGGGCCCAGGTGATTTCTGTTCCTTCTGCTTGTTTCACTTGCAGGTGTTTCCCAGTCCAGCTTGCTGAACCTCCAGCTCTGACTGTTCTTTCTTCCAGCTCTGGCTCTGAGATGCTGCACTTGATGGCTGCTCCAGTTCCTTCCAGCTCTGGGTAAATAACTGGTGTCTCTTGTGTAATCTGTGTCCGTGTTCTGTCGTTTGTGTCCATCTGTGTTACCTGTGTCACATCTCCATGCTTTATCAGCATCCTTCCAAGCCATGGTAGCCAGACTCTACTCGCAACAGGTTCATGCTGGTGCTCGCTGAGTTTGGGGAAATTTGGGGGATTTTGGGCTGTTTTGAAATAATTTTTAAAGAGTTTTTTAGATTTTATTGGGGGAATTTTTGAGGGTTATTTTGAGGTGGGGGGGATTTAGGGGTTTTTAA
>NW_026612650.1:9198109-9219070 GCF_029582105.1 Oenanthe melanoleuca
TGTGCTGTGCATGCTTTCTCCTTAGCGTTCTGTACACTGCAGTGCTCGTCCCTATGCAGAACTTACAGAGTGCACGGTACGCTTCCAAGGAGCAGGGCATTCTCGTATGGTACAGAGACTTGGACAGAAAAGTGCACACGCCAGGCGTGTTTTGGCAGTAGCAAAACCCTAGCAGCAGAGTGTTCTGTGTTAGCAGGAGACGACACTTTACCTCGCCTAGAGAGATATCGCCGCAGGACACATAGCGCGAAGAAGGAGGCTGCAGAGCACTGGAGAGTGCACTTGGCAGCTAATCGCTTGTCAGTGACTGAAAGCATGAAGCAGGATCAACGTCAGCTTGCTTTGCTACTACATAGCCATTCGCCAAGCAGTCTTCTGTGGTACATAGCCGTGATGCAGAGAACTCAGTTCTAAGTGTAGTGCAAGTGAGAACTACTGTGTGCTGTGCATGCTTTCTCCTTAGCGTTCTGTACACTGCAGTGCTCGTCCCTATGCAGAACTTACAGAGTGCACGGTACGCTTCCAAGGAGCAGGGCATTCTCGTATGGTACAGAGACTTGGACAGAAAAGTGCACACGCCAGGCGTGTTTTGGCAGTAGCAAAACTTACCAACCTAGCAGCAGAGTGTTCTGTGTTAGCAGGAGACGACACTTTACCTCGCCTAGAGAGATATCGCCGCAGGATACATAGCGCGAAGAAGGAGGCTGCAGAGCACTGGAGAGTGCACTTGGCAGCATATCGCTTGTCAGTGACTAGAAGCATGAAGCAGGATCAACGTCAGCTTGCTTTGCTACTACATAGCCATTCGCCAAGCAGTCTTCTGTGGTACATAGCCGTGATGCAGAGAACTCAGTTCTAAGTGTAGTGCAAAGTGAGAACTACTGTGTGCTGTGCATGCTTTCTCCTTAGCGTTCTGTACACTGCAGTGCTCGTCCCTATGCAGAATTTACAGAGTGCACGGTACGCTTCCAAGGAGCAGGGCATTCTCGTATGGTACAGAGACTTGGACGAAAAGTGCACACGCCAGGCGTGTTTTGGCACTAGCAAAACCCAGCAGCAGAGTGTTCTGTGTTAGCAGGAGACGACACTTTACCTCGCCTAGAGAGATATCGCCGCAGGATACATAGCGCGAAGAAGGAGGCTGCAGAGCACTGGAGAGTGCACTTGGCAGCAGATCGCTTGTCAGTGACTGAAAGCATGAAGCAGGATCAACGTCAGCTTGCTTTGCTACTACATAGCCATTCGCCAAGCAGTCTTCTGTGGTACATAGCCGTGATGCAGAGAACTCAGTTCTAAGTGTAGTGCCAAGTGAGAACTACTGTGTGCTGTGCATGCTTTCTCCTTAGCGTTCTGTACACTGCAGTTCTCGTCCCTATGCAGAACTTACAGAGTGCACGGTACGCTTCCAAGGAGCAGGGCATTCTCGTATGGTACAGAGACTTTGACAGAAAAGTGCACACGCCAGGCGTGTTTTGGCACTAGCAAAACCCTAGCAGCAGAGTGTTCTGTGTTAGCAGGAGACGACACCTTTACCTCGCCTAGAGAGATCTCGCCGCAGGACACATAGCGCGAAGAAGGAAGGCTGCAGAGCACTGGAGAGTGCACTTCGGCAGCAGATCGCTTGTCAGTGACTAGAAGCATGAAGCAGGATCAACGTCAGCTTGCTTTGCTACTACATAGCCATTCGCCAAGCAGTCTTCTGTGGTACATAGCCGTGATGCAGAGAACTCAGTTCTAAGTGTAGTGCCAAGTGAGAACTACTGTGTGCTGTGCATGCTTTCTCCTTAGCGTTCTGTACACTGCAGTTCTCAGTCCCTATGGCAGAACTTACAGAGTGCACGGTACGCTTCCAAGGAGCAGGGCATTCTCGTATGGTACAGAGACTTGGACAGAAAAGTGCACACGCCAGGCGTGTTTTGGCACTAGCAAACCCTAGCAGCAGAGTGTTCTGTGTTAGCAGGAGACGACACTTTACCTCGCCTAGAGAGATATCGCCGCAGGACACATAGCGCGAAGAAGGAAGCTGCAGAGCACTGGAGAGTGCACTTCGCAGCAGATCGCTTGTCAGTGACTAGAAGCATGAAGCAGGATCAACGTCAGCTTGCTTTGCTACTACACTAGCCATTCGCCAAGCAGTCTTCTCTGGTACATAGCCGTGATGCAGAGAACTCAGTTCTAAGTGTAGTGCCAAGTGAGAACTACTGTGTGCTGTGCATGCTTTCTCCTTAGCGTTCTGTACACTGCAGTTCTCATCCCTATGGCAGAAATTACAGAGTGCACGGTACGCTTCCAAGGAGCAGGGCATTCTCGTATGGTACAGAGACTTTGACAGAAAAGTGCACACGCCAGGCGTGTTTTGGCACTAGCAAAACCTAGCAGCAGAGTGTTCTGTGTTAGCAGGAGACGACACCTTACCTCGCCTAGAGAGATCTCGCCGCAGGACACATAGCGCGAAGAAGGAGGCTGCAGAGCACTGGAGAGTGCACTTGGCAGCAGTTCGCTTGTCAGTGACTGAAGGCATGAAGCAGGATCAACGTCAGCTTGCTTTGCTACTACATAGCCATTCGCCAAGCAGTCTTCTGTGGTACATAGCCGTGATGCAGAGAACTCAGTTCTAAGTGTAGTGCCAAGTGAGAACTACTGTGTGCTGTGCATGCTTTCTCCTTAGCGTTCTGTACACTGCAGTTCTCATCCCTATGGCAGAATTTACAGAGTGCACGGTACGCTTCCAAGGAGCAGGGCATTCTCGTATGGTACAGAGACTTGGACAGAAAAGTGCACACGCCAGGCGTGTTTTGGCACTAGCAAAACCTAGCAGCAGAGTGTTCTGTGTTAGCAGGAGACCGCACCTTACCTCGCCTAGAGAGATCTCGCCGCAGGATACATAGCGCGAAGAAGGGGCTGCAGAGCACTGGAGAGTGCACTTGGCAGCAGATCGCTTGTCAGTGACTAGAGGCATGAAGCAGGATCAACGTCAGCTTGCTTTGCTACTACATAGCCATTCGCCAAGCAGTCTTCTGCGGTACATAGCCGTGATGCAGAGAACTCAGTTCTAAGTGTAGTGCCAAGTGAGAACTACTGTGTGCTGTGCATGCTTTCTCCTTAGCGTTCTGTACACTGCAGTTCTCATCCCTATGGCAGAAATTACAGAGTGCACGGTACGCTTCCAAGGAGCAGGGCATTCTCGTATGGTACAGAGACTTTGACAGAAAAGTGCACACGCCAGGCGTGTTTTGGCACTAGCAAAACCTAGCAGCAGAGTGTTCTGTGTTAGCAGGAGACCGCACCTTACCTCGCCTAGAGAGATCTCGCCGCAAGACACATAGCGCGAAGAAGGAATCTGCAGAGCACTGGAGAGTGCACTTGGCAGCAGATCGCTTGTCAGTGACTGAAGGCATGAAGCAGGATCAACGTCAGCTTGCTTTGCTACTACATAGCCATTCGCCAAGCAGTCTTCTGCGGTACATAGCCGTGATGCAGAGAACTCAGTTCTAAGTGTAGTGCCAAGTGAGAACTACTGTGTGCTGTGCATGCTTTCTCCTTAGCGTTCTGTACACTGCAGTTCTCATCCCTATGGCAGAACTTACAGAGTGCACGGTACGCTTCCAAGGAGCAGGGCATTCTCGTATGGTACAGAGACTTGGACAGAAAAGTGCACACGCCAGGCGTGTTTTGGCACTAGCAAAACCTAGCAGCAGAGTGTTCTGTGTTAGCAGGAGACGACACCTTACCTCGCCTAGAAGGAGGCTGCAGAGCACTGGAGAGTGCACTTGGCAGCAGATCGCTTGTCAGTGACAGAAGGCATGAAGCAGGATCAACGTCAGCTTGCTTTGCTACTACATAGCCATTCGCCAAGCAGTCTTCTGTGGTACATAGCCGTGATGCAGAGAACTCAGTTCTAAGTGTAGTGCCAAGTGAGAACTACTGTGTGCTGTGCATGCTTTCTCCTTAGCGTTCTGTACACTGCAGTGCTCATCCCTATGGCAGAACTTACAGAGTGCACGGTACGCTTCCAAGGAGCAGGGCATTCTCGTATGGTACAGAGACTTTGACAGAAAAGTGCACACGCCAGGCGTGTTTTGGCACTAGCAAAACCCTAGCAGCAGAGTGTTCTGTGTTAGCAGGAGACGACACTTTACCTCGCCTAGAGAGATATCGCCGCAGGATACATAGCGCGAAGAAGGAAGCTGCAGAGCACTGGAGAGTGCACTTGGCAGCTAGATCGCTTGTCAGTGACTGAAGCATGAAGCAGGATCAACGTCAGCTTGCTTTGCTACTACATAGCCATTCGCCAAGCAGTCTTCTGTGGTACATAGCCGTGATGCAGAGAACTCAGTTCTAAGTGTAGTGCAAAGTGAGAACTACTGTGTGCTGTGCATGCTTTCTCCTTAGCGTTCTGTACACTGCAGTGCTCGTCCCTATGCAGAACTTTACAGAGTGCACGGTACGCTTCCAAGGAGCAGGGCATTCTCGTATGGTACAGAGACTTTGACAGAAAAGTGCACACGCCAGGCGTGTTTTGGCACTAGCAAAACCTAGCAGCAGAGTGTTCTGTGTTAGCAGGAGACGACACCTTACCTCGCCTAGAGAGATCTCGCCGCAGGATACATAGCGCGAAGAAGGAGGCTGCAGAGCACTGGAGAGTGCACTTGGCAGCAGATCGCTTGTCAGTGACTAGAAGGCATGAAGCAGGATCAACGTCAGCTTGCTTTGCTACTACATAGCCATTCGCCAAGCAGTCTTCTGTGGTACATAGCCGTGATGCAGAGAACTCAGTTCTAAGTGTAGTGCCAAGTGAGAACTACTGTGTGCTGTGCATGCTTTCTCCTTAGCGTTCTGTACACTGCAGTTCTCAGTCCCTATGCAGAACTTACAGAGTGCACGGTACGCTTCCAAGGAGCAGGGCATTCTCGTATGGTACAGAGTGTTGGCAGAAAAGTGCACACGCCAGGCGTGTTTTGGCACTAGCAAAACCTAGCAGCAGAGTGTTCTGTGTTAGCAGGAGACGACACTTTACCTCGCCTAGAGAGATCTCGCCGCAGGACACATAGCGCGAAGAAGGAATCTGCAGAGCACTGGAGAGTGCACTTGGCAGCAGATCGCTTGTCAGTGACTAGAGGCATGAAGCAGGATCAACGTCAGCTTGCTTTGCTACTACATAGCCATTCGCCAAGCAGTCTTCTGTGGTACATAGCCGTGATGCAGAGAACTCAGTTCTAAGTGTAGTGCCAAGTGAGAACTACTGTGTGCTGTGCATGCTTTCTCCTTAGCGTTCTGTACACTGCAGTTCTCATCCCTATGGCAGAATTTACAGAGTGCACGGTACGCTTCCAAGGAGCAGGGCATTCTCGTATGGTACAGAGACTTTGACAGAAAAGTGCACACGCCAGGCGTGTTTTGGCACTAGCAAAACCTAGCAGCAGAGTGTTCTGTGTTAGCAGGAGACGACACCTTACCTCGCCTAGAGAGATCTCGCCGCAAGACACATAGCGCGAAGAAGGAATCTGCAGAGCACTGGAGAGTGCACTTGGCAGCAGATCGCTTGTCAGTGACTAGAGGCATGAAGCAGGATCAACGTCAGCTTGCTTTGCTACTACATAGCCATTCGCCAAGCAGTCTTCTGTGGTACATAGCCGTGATGCAGAGAACTCAGTTCTAAGTGTAGTGCCAAGTGAGAACTACTGTGTGCTGTGCATGCTTTCTCCTTAGCGTTCTGTACACTGCAGTGCTCGTCCCTATGGCAGAACTTACAGAGTGCACGGTACGCTTCCAAGGAGCAGGGCATTCTCGTATGGTACAGAGACTTGGACAGAAAAGTGCACACGCCAGGCGTGTTTTGGCAGTAGCAAAACCCACCAGCAGAGTGTTCTGTGTTAGCAGGAGACGACACTTTACCTCGCCTAGAGAGATATCGCCGCAGGATACATAGCGCGAAGAAGGAAGGCTGCAGAGCACTGGAGAGTGCACTTGGCAGCTAGATCGCTTGTCAGTGACTAGAAGCATGAAGCAGGATCAACGTCAGCTTGCTTTGCTACTACATAGCCATTCGCCAAGCAGTCTTCTGTGGTACATAGCCGTGATGCAGAGAACTCAGTTCTAAGTGTAGTGCCAAGTGAGAACTACTGTGTGCTGTGCATGCTTTCTCCTTAGCGTTCTGTACACTGCAGTTCTCAGTCCCTATGCAGAACTTACAGAGTGCACGGTACGCTTCCAAGGAGCAGGGCATTCTCGTATGGTACAGAGACTTGGACAGAAAAGTGCACACGCCAGGCGTGTTTTGGCACTAGCAAAACCTAGCAGCAGAGTGTTCTGTGTTAGCAGGAGACGACACCTTACCTCGCCTAGAGAGATCTCGCCGCAGGACACATAGCGCGAAGAAGGAGGCTGCAGAGCACTGGAGAGTGCACTTGGCAGCAGATCGCTTGTCAGTGACTAGAGGCATGAAGCAGGATCAACGTCAGCTTGCTTTGCTACTACATAGCCATTCGCCAAGCAGTCTTCTGTGGTACATAGCCGTGATGCAGAGAACTCAGTTCTAAGTGTAGTGCCAAGTGAGAACTACTGTGTGCTGTGCATGCTTTCTCCTTAGCGTTCTGTACACTGCAGTTCTCATCCCTATGGCAGAACTTACAGAGTGCACGGTACGCTTCCAAGGAGCAGGGCATTCTCGTATGGTACAGAGACTTTGACAGAAAAGTGCACACGCCAGGCGTGTTTTGGCACTAGCAAAACCTAGCAGCAGAGTGTTCTGTGTTAGCAGGAGACGACACCTTACCTCGCCTAGAGAGATCTCGCCGCAGGACACATAGCGCGAAGAAGGAGGCTGCAGAGCACTGGAGAGTGCACTTGGCAGCAGATCGCTTGTCAGTGACTGAAGGCATGAAGCAGGATCAACGTCAGCTTGCTTTGCTACTACATAGCCATTCGCCAAGCAGTCTTCTGCGGTACATAGCCGTGATGCAGAGAACTCAGTTCTAAGTGTAGTGCCAAGTGAGAACTACTGTGTGCTGTGCATGCTTTCTCCTTAGCGTTCTGTACACTGCAGTTCTCATCCCTATGGCAGAAATTACAGAGTGCACGGTACGCTTCCAAGGAGCAGGGCATTCTCGTATGGTACAGAGACTTGGACAGAAAAGTGCACACGCCAGGCGTGTTTTGGCACTAGAAAACCCTAGCAGCAGAGTGTTCTGTGTTAGCAGGAGACGACACCTTACCTCGCCTAGAGAGATCTCGCCGCAGGACACATAGCGCGAAGAAGGAATCTGCAGAGCACTGGAGAGTGCACTTGGCAGCAGATCGCTTGTCAGTGACTAGAGGCATGAAGCAGGATCAACGTCAGCTTGCTTTGCTACTACATAGCCATTCGCCAAGCAGTCTTCTGTGGTACATAGCCGTGATGCAGAGAACTCAGTTCTAAGTGTAGTGCCAAGTGAGAACTACTGTGTGCTGTGCATGCTTTCTCCTTAGCGTTCTGTACACTGCAGTTCTCATCCCTATGCAGAACTTACAGAGTGCACGGTACGCTTCCAAGGAGCAGGGCATTCTCGTATGGTACAGAGACTTGGACAGAAAAGTGCACACGCCAGGCGTGTTTTGGCACTAGCAAAACCCTAGCAGCAGAGTGTTCTGTGTTAGCAGGAGACGACACCTTACCTCGCCTAGAGAGATCTCGCCGCAGGACTACATAGCGCGAAGAAGGAAGGCTGCAGAGCACTGGAGAGTGCACTTGGCAGCAGATCGCTTGTCAGTGACTAGAAGGCATGAAGCAGGATCAACGTCAGCTTGCTTTGCTACTACATAGCCATTCGCCAAGCAGTCTTCTGTGGTACATAGCCGTGATGCAGAGAACTCAGTTCTAAGTGTAGTGCCAAGTGAGAACTACTGTGTGCTGTGCATGCTTTCTCCTTAGCGTTCTGTACACTGCAGTGCTCGTCCCTATGCAGAACTTACAGAGTGCACGGTACGCTTCCAAGGAGCAGGGCATTCTCGTATGGTACAGAGACTTGGACAGAAAAGTGCACACGCCAGGCGTGTTTTGGCAGTAGCAAAACCCACCAGCAGAGTGTTCTGTGTTAGCAGGAGACGACACTTTACCTCGCCTAGAGAGATATCGCCGCAGGACACATAGCGCGAAGAAGGAATCTGCAGAGCACTGGAGAGTGCACTTGGCAGCTAATCGCTTGTCAGTGACTAGAGGCATGAAGCAGGATCAACGTCAGCTTGCTTTGCTACTACATAGCCATTCGCCAAGCAGTCTTCTGTGGTACATAGCCGTGATGCAGAGAACTCAGTTCTAAGTGTAGTGCCAAAGTGAGAACTACTGTGTGCTGTGCATGCTTTCTCCTTAGCGTTCTGTACACTGCAGTGCTCATCCCTATGCAGAACTTACAGAGTGCACGGTACGCTTCCAAGGAGCACGGCATTCTCGTATGGTACAGAGACTTGGACAGAAAAGTGCACACGCCAGGCGTGTTTTGGCACTAGCAAAACCTAGCAGCAGAGTGTTCTGTGTTAGCAGGAGACGACACTTTACCTCGCCTAGAGAGATCTCGCCGCAGGATACATAGCGCGAAGAAGGAGGCTGCAGAGCACTGGAGAGTGCACTTGGCAGCTAATCGCTTGTCAGTGACTAGAGGCATGAAGCAGGATCAACGTCAGCTTGCTTTGCTACTACATAGCCATTCGCCAAGCAGTCTTCTGTGGTACATAGCCGTGATGCAGAGAACTCAGTTCTAAGTGTAGTGCCAAGTGAGAACTACTGTGTGCTGTGCATGCTTTCTCCTTAGCGTTCTGTACACTGCAGTTCTCATCCCTATGACAGAACTTACAGAGTGCACGGTACGCTTCCAAGGAGCAGGGCATTCTCGTATGGTACAGAGACTTGGACAGAAAAGTGCACACGCCAGGCGTGTTTTGGCACTAGCAAAACCTAGCAGCAGAGTGTTCTGTGTTAGCAGGAGACGACACCTTACCTCGCCTAGAGAGATCTCGCCGCAGGACACATAGCGCGAAGAAGGAGGCTGCAGAGCACTGGAGAGTGCACTTGGCAGCTAATCGCTTGTCAGTGACTAGAGGCATGAAGCAGGATCAACGTCAGCTTGCTTTGCTACTACATAGCCATTCGCCAAGCAGTCTTCTGTGGTACATAGCCGTGATGCAGAGAACTCAGTTCTAAGTGTAGTGCCAAGTGAGAACTACTGTGTGCTGTGCATGCTTTCTCCTTAGCGTTCTGTACACTGCAGTTCTCAGTCCCTATGGCAGAACTTACAGAGTGCACGGTACGCTTCCAAGGAGCAGGGCATTCTCGTATGGTACAGAGACTTGGACAGAAAAGTGCACACGCCAGGCGTGTTTTGGCACTAGCAAAACCTAGCAGCAGAGTGTTCTGTGTTAGCAGGAGACGACACCTTACCTCGCCTAGAGAGATCTCGCCGCAAGGATACATAGCGCGAAGAAGGAGGCTGCAGAGCACTGGAGAGTGCACTTGGCAGCTAGATCGCTTGTCAGTGACTAGAAGCATGAAGCAGGATCAACGTCAGCTTGCTTTGCTACTACATAGCCATTCGCCAAGCAGTCTTCTGTGGTACATAGCCGTGATGCAGAGAACTCAGTTCTAAGTGTAGTGCAAAGTGAGAACTACTGTGTGCTGTGCATGCTTTCTCCTTAGCGTTCTGTGTGCTCAGTCCCTATGCAGAACTTACAGAGTGCACGGTACGCTTCCAAGGAGCAGGGCATTCTCGTATGGTACAGAGACTTGGACAGAAAAGTGCACACGCCAGGCGTGTTTTGGCAGTAGCAAAACCTAGCAGCAGAGTGTTCTGTGTTAGCAGGAGACGACACCTTACCTCGCCTAGAGAGATCTCGCCGCAAGATACATAGCGCGAAGAAGGAATCTGCAGAGCACTGGAGAGTGCACTTGGCAGCAGATCGCTTGTCAGTGACTGAAGCATGAAGCAGGATCAACGTCAGCTTGCTTTGCTACTACATAGCCATTCGCCAAGCAGTCTTCTGTGGTACATAGCCGTGATGCAGAGAACTCAGTTCTAAGTGTAGTGCAAAGTGAGAACTACTGTGTGCTGTGCATGCTTTCTCCTTAGCGTTCTGTACACTGCAGTGCTCGTCCCTATGCAGAACTTACAGAGTGCACGGTACGCTTCCAAGGAGCAGGGCATTCTCGTATGGTACAGAGACTTGGACAGAAAAGTGCACACGCCAGGCGTGTTTTGGCAGTAGCAATACTTACCAACCTAGCAGCAGAGTGTTCTGTGTTAGCAGGAGACGACACTTTACCTCGCCTAGAGAGATATCGCCGCAGGATACATAGCGCGAAGAAGGAGGCTGCAGAGCACTGGAGAGTGCACTTGGCAGCAGATCGCTTGTCAGTGACTGAAAGCATGAAGCAGGATCAACGTCAGCTTGCTTTGCTACTACATAGCCATTCGCCAAGCAGTCTTCTGTGGTACATAGCCGTGATGCAGAGAACTCAGTTCTAAGTGTAGTGCAAAGTGAGAACTACTGTGTGCTGTGCATGCTTTCTCCTTAGCGTTCTGTACACTGCAGTGCTCGTCCCTATGCAGAACTTACAGAGTGCACGGTACGCTTCCAAGGAGCACGGTATTCTCGTATGGTACAGAGACTTTGACAGAAATGTGCACATGACAGGAGTGTTTTGGCAGCAGCAAAACCCATCAGCAGAGTGTTCTGTGCTAGCAGGAGACGACACTTCAGCTCGCTTAGAGAGAAATCGCCGAAGGCTACATAGCGCGAACAAGGAAGCCGCAGAGCCGCGGAGTGCTCTTTGCAGCGTAGCGCTTGTCAGTGACTAGGGGCATGAAGCAGGATCAGCGTCAGCTTGCTTTGCTACTACATGCCTGTCCATGAAGCAGCATTCTGTGGTACACAATCGTGATGCAGAGAACTCAGTTCTAAGTGTAGTGCAAAGTGAGAACTACTGTGTGCTGTGCATGCTTTCTCCTTAGCGTTCTGTACACTGCAGTGCTCGTCCCTATGCAGAACTTACAGAGTGCACGGTACGCTTCCAAGGAGCAGGGCATTCTCGTATGGTACAGAGACTTGGACAGAAAAGTGCACACGCCAGGCGTGTTTTGGCAGTAGCAAAACCCACCAGCAGAGTGTTCTGTGTTAGCAGGAGACGACACTTTACCTCGCCTAGAGAGATATCGCCGCAGGATACATAGCGCGAAGAAGGAGGCTGCAGAGCACTGGAGAGTGCACTTGGCAGCTAATCGCTTGTCAGTGACTGAAAGCATGAAGCAGGATCAACGTCAGCTTGCTTTGCTACTACATAGCCATTCGCCAAGCAGTCTTCTGTGGTACATAGCCGTGATGCAGAGAACTCAGTTCTAAGTGTAGTGCAAAGTGAGAACTACTGTGTGCTGTGCATGCTTTCTCCTTAGCGTTCTGTACACTGCAGTGCTCGTCCCTATGCAGAACTTACAGAGTGCACGGTACGCTTCCAAGGAGCAGGGCATTCTCGTATGGTACAGAGACTTGGACAGAAAAGTGCACACGCCAGGCGTGTTTTGTCAGTAGCAAAACCCACCAGCAGAGTGTTCTGTGTTAGCAGGAGACGACACTTTACCTCGCCTAGAGAGATATCGCCGCAGGATACATAGCGCGAAGAAGGAGGCTGCAGAGCACTGGAGAGTGCACTTGGCAGCTAATCGCTTGTCAGTGACTGAAAGCATGAAGCAGGATCAACGTCAGCTTGCTTTGCTACTACATAGCCATTCGCCAAGCAGTCTTCTGTGGTACATAGCCGTGATGCAGAGAACTCAGTTCTAAGTGTAGTGCAAAGTGAGAACTACTGTGTGCTGTGCATGCTTTCTCCTTAGCGTTCTGTACACTGCAGTGCTCGTCCCTATGCAGAACTTACAGAGTGCACGGTACGCTTCCAAGGAGCAGGGCATTCTCGTATGGTACAGAGACTTGGACAGAAAAGTGCACACGCCAGGCGTGTTTTGGCAGTAGCAAAACCCACCAGCAGAGTGTTCTGTGTTAGCAGGAGACGACACTTTACCTCGCCTAGAGAGATATCGCCGCAGGATACATAGCGCGAAGAAGGAGGCTGCAGAGCACTGGAGAGTGCACTTGGCAGCTAATCGCTTGTCAGTGACTGAAAGCATGAAGCAGGATCAACGTCAGCTTGCTTTGCTACTACATACCTATTGTCCAAGCAGTCTTCTGTGGTACATAGCCGTGATGCAGAGAACTCAGTTCTAAGTGTAGTGCAAAGTGAGAACTACTGTGTGCTGTGCATGCTTTCTCCTTAGCGTTCTGTACACTGCAGTGCTCGTCCCTATGCAGAACTTACAGAGTGCACGGTACGCTTCCAAGGAGCAGGGCATTCTCGTATGGTACAGAGACTTGGACAGAAAAGTGCACACGCCAGGCGTGTTTTGGCAGTAGCAAAACCCACCAGCAGAGTGTTCTGTGTTAGCAGGAGACGACACTTTACCTCGCC
Organism: Oenanthe melanoleuca; assembly: GCF_029582105.1. Classification (NCBI taxonomy): domain Eukaryota; kingdom Metazoa; phylum Chordata; class Aves; order Passeriformes; family Muscicapidae; genus Oenanthe; species Oenanthe melanoleuca. The sequence continues at coordinate 9,210,594 of NW_026612650.1, forward strand.
TAGAGAGATATCGCCGCAGGATACATAGCGCGAAGAAGGAGGCTGCAGAGCACTGGAGAGTGCACTTGGCAGCTAATCGCTTGTCAGTGACTGAAAGCATGAAGCAGGATCAACGTCAGCTTGCTTTGCTACTACATACCTATTGGTCAAGCAGTCTTCTGTGGTACATAGCCGTGATGCAGAGAACTCAGTTCTAAGTGTAGTGCAAAGTGAGAACTACTGTGTGCTGTGCATGCTTTCTCCTTAGCGTTAAGTACACTGCAGTGCTCTTCGCTATGCAGTGTTGAAACAGTGCATTGTAAGCTTACTCAGAGCACGGTATTCTCGTATGGTTCAGGGCTTTTAACAGCAATGTGCACATGACAGGAGTGTTTTGGCAGCAGCAAAACCCATCAGCAGAGTGTTCTGTGCTAGCAGGAGACGACACTTCAGCTCGCTTAGAGAGAAATCGCCGAAGGCTACATAGCGCGAACAAGGAAGCCGCAGAGCCCGCGGAGTGCTCTTTGCAGCGTAGCGCTTGTCAGTGACTAGGGGCATGAAGCAGGATCAGCGTCAGCTTGCTTTGCTACTACATGCCTGTCCATGAAGCAGCATTCTGTGGTACACATCCGTGATGCAGAGAACTCAGTTCTAAGTGTAGGTGCAAAGTGAGAACTACTGTGTGCTGTGCATGCTTTCTCCTTAGCGTTCTGTACACTGCAGTGCTCGTCCCTATGCAGAACTTACAGAGTGCACGGTACGCTTCCAAGGAGCAGGGCATTCTCGTATGGTACAGAGACTTGGACAGAAAAGTGCACACGCCAGGCGTGTTTTGGCAGTAGCAAAACCCACCAGCAGAGTGTTCTGTGTTAGCAGGAGACGACACTTTACCTCGCCTAGAGAGATATCGCCGCAGGATACATAGCGCGAAGAAGGAGGCTGCAGAGCACTGGAGAGTGCACTTGGCAGCTAATCGCTTGTCAGTGACTGAAAGCATGAAGCAGGATCAACGTCAGCTTGCTTTGCTACTACATACCTATTGGTCAAGCAGTCTTCTGTGGTACATAGCCGTGATGCAGAGAACTCAGTTCTAAGTGTAGTGCAAAGTGAGAACTACTGTGTGCTGTGCATGCTTTCTCCTTAGCGTTCTGTACACTGCAGTGCTCGTCCCTATGCAGAACTTACAGAGTGCACGGTACGCTTCCAAGGAGCAGGGCATTCTCGTATGGTACAGAGACTTGGACAGAAAAGTGCACACGCCAGGCGTGTTTTGGCAGTAGCAAAACCCACCAGCAGAGTGTTCTGTGTTAGCAGGAGACGACACTTTACCTCGCCTAGAGAGATATCGCCGCAGGATACATAGCGCGAAGAAGGAGGCTGCAGAGCACTGGAGAGTGCACTTGGCAGCTAATCGCTTGTCAGTGACTGAAAGCATGAAGCAGGATCAACGTCAGCTTGCTTTGCTACTACATAGCCTATTGGTCAAGCAGTCTTCTGTGGTACATAGCCGTGATGCAGAGAACTCAGTTCTAAGTGTAGTGCAAAGTGAGAACTACTGTGTGCTGTGCATGCTTTCTCCTTAGCGTTCTGTACACTGCAGTGCTCGTCCCTATGCAGAACTTACAGAGTGCACGGTACGCTTCCAAGGAGCAGGGCATTCTCGTATGGTACAGAGACTTGGACAGAAAAGTGCACACGCCAGGCGTGTTTTGGCAGTAGCAAAACCCACCAGCAGAGTGTTCTGTGTTAGCAGGAGACGACACTTTACCTCGCCTAGAGAGATATCGCCGCAGGATACATAGCGCGAAGAAGGAGGCTGCAGAGCACTGGAGAGTGCACTTGGCAGCTAATCGCTTGTCAGTGACTGAAAGCATGAAGCAGGATCAACGTCAGCTTGCTTTGCTACTACATACCTATTGGTCAAGCAGTCTTCTGTGGTACATAGCCGTGATGCAGAGAACTCAGTTCTAAGTGTAGTGCAAAGTGAGAACTACTGTGTGCTGTGCATGCTTTCTCCTTAGCGTTCTGTACACTGCAGTGCTCGTCCCTATGCAGAACTTACAGAGTGCACGGTACGCTTCCAAGGAGCAGGGCATTCTCGTATGGTACAGAGACTTGGACAGAAAAGTGCACACGCCAGGCGTGTTTTGGCAGTAGCAAAACCCACCAGCAGAGTGTTCTGTGTTAGCAGGAGACGACACTTTACCTCGCCTAGAGAGATATCGCCGCAGGATACATAGCGCGAAGAAGGAGGCTGCAGAGCACTGGAGAGTGCACTTGGCAGCTAATCGCTTGTCAGTGACTGAAAGCATGAAGCAGGATCAACGTCAGCTTGCTTTGCTACTACATAGCCTATTGTCCAAGCAGTCTTCTGTGGTACATAGCCGTGATGCAGAGAACTCAGTTCTAAGTGTAGTGCAAAGTGAGAACTACTGTGTGCTGTGCATGCTTTCTCCTTAGCGTTCTGTACACTGCAGTGCTCGTCCCTATGCAGAACTTACAGAGTGCACGGTACGCTTCCAAGGAGCAGGGCATTCTCGTATGGTACAGAGACTTGGACAGAAAAGTGCACACGCCAGGCGTGTTTTGTCAGTAGCAAAACCCACCAGCAGAGTGTTCTGTGTTAGCAGGAGACGACACTTTACCTCGCCTAGCGAGATATCGCCGCAGGATACATAGCGCGAAGAAGGAGGCTGCAGAGCACTGGAGAGTGCACTTGGCAGCTAATCGCTTGTCAGTGACTGAAAGCATGAAGCAGGATCAACGTCAGCTTGCTTTGCTACTACATACCTATTGGTCAAGCAGTCTTCTGTGGTACATAGCCGTGATGCAGAGAACTCAGTTCTAAGTGTAGTGCAAAGTGAGAACTACTGTGTGCTGTGCATGCTTTCTCCTTAGCGTTAAGTACACTGCAGTGCTCTTCGCTATGCAGTGTTGAAACAGTGCATTGTAGCTTACTCAGAGCACGGTATTCTCGTATGGTTCAGGGCTTTTAACAGCAATGTGCACATGACAGGAGTGTTTTGGCAGCAGCAAAACCCATCAGCAGAGTGTTCTGTGCTAGCAGGAGACGACACTTCAGCTCGCTTAGAGAGAAATCGCCGAAGGCTACATAGCGCGAACAAGGAAGCCGCAGAGCCGCGGAGTGCTCTTTGCAGCGTAGCGCTTGTCAGTGACTAGGGGCATGAAGCAGGATCAGCGTCAGCTTGCTTTGCTACTACATGCCTGTCCATGAAGCAGCATTCTGTGGTACACAATCGTGATGCAGAGAACTCAGTTCTAAGTGTAGTGCAAAGTGAGAACTACTGTGTGCTGTGCATGCTTTCTCCTTAGCGTTCTGTACACTGCAGTGCTCGTCCCTATGCAGAACTTACAGAGTGCACGGTACGCTTCCAAGGAGCAGGGCATTCTCGTATGGTACAGAGACTTGGACAGAAAAGTGCACACGCCAGGCGTGTTTTGGCAGTAGCAAAACCCACCAGCAGAGTGTTCTGTGTTAGCAGGAGACGACACTTTACCTCGCCTAGCGAGATATCGCCGCAGGATACATAGCGCGAAGAAGGAGGCTGCAGAGCACTGGAGAGTGCACTTGGCAGCTAATCGCTTGTCAGTGACTGAAAGCATGAAGCAGGATCAACGTCAGCTTGCTTTGCTACTACATAGCCTATTGGTCAAGCAGTCTTCTGTGGTACATAGCCGTGATGCAGAGAACTCAGTTCTAAGTGTAGTGCAAAGTGAGAACTACTGTGTGCTGTGCATGCTTTCTCCTTAGCGTTCTGTACACTGCAGTGCTCGTCCCTATGCAGAACTTACAGAGTGCACGGTACGCTTCCAAGGAGCAGGGCATTCTCGTATGGTACAGAGACTTGGACAGAAAAGTGCACACGCCAGGCGTGTTTTGGCAGTAGCAAAACCCACCAGCAGAGTGTTCTGTGTTAGCAGGAGACGACACTTTACCTCGCCTAGAGAGATATCGCCGCAGGATACATAGCGCGAAGAAGGAGGCTGCAGAGCACTGGAGAGTGCACTTGGCAGCTAATCGCTTGTCAGTGACTGAAAGCATGAAGCAGGATCAACGTCAGCTTGCTTTGCTACTACATACCTATTGGTCAAGCAGTCTTCTGTGGTACATAGCCGTGATGCAGAGAACTCAGTTCTAAGTGTAGTGCAAAGTGAGAACTACTGTGTGCTGTGCATGCTTTCTCCTTAGCGTTAAGTACACTGCAGTGCTCTTCGCTATGCAGTGTTGAAACAGTGCATTGTAGCTTACTCAGAGCACGGTATTCTCGTATGGTTCAGGGCTTTTAACAGCAATGTGCACATGACAGGAGTGTTTTGGCAGCAGCAAAACCCATCAGCAGAGTGTTCTGTGCTAGCAGGAGACGACACTTCAGCTCGCTTAGAGAGAAATCGCCGAAGGCTACATAGCGCGAACAAGGAAGCCGCAGAGCCGCGGAGTGCTCTTTGCAGCGTAGCGCTTGTCAGTGACTAGGGGCATGAAGCAGGATCAGCGTCAGCTTGCTTTGCTACTACATGCCTGTCCATGAAGCAGCATTCTGTGGTACACAATCGTGATGCAGAGAACTCAGTTCTAAGTGTAGTGCAAAGTGAGAACTACTGTGTGCTGTGCATGCTTTCTCCTTAGCGTTCTGTACACTGCAGTGCTCGTCCCTATGCAGAACTTACAGAGTGCACGGTACGCTTCCAAGGAGCAGGGCATTCTCGTATGGTACAGAGACTTGGACAGAAAAGTGCACACGCCAGGCGTGTTTTGTCAGTAGCAAAACCCACCAGCAGAGTGTTCTGTGTTAGCAGGAGACGACACTTTACCTCGCCTAGAGAGATATCGCCGCAGGATACATAGCGCGAAGAAGGAGGCTGCAGAGCACTGGAGAGTGCACTTGGCAGCTAATCGCTTGTCAGTGACTGAAAGCATGAAGCAGGATCAACGTCAGCTTGCTTTGCTACTACATACCTATTGGTCAAGCAGTCTTCTGTGGTACATAGCCGTGATGCAGAGAACTCAGTTCTAAGTGTAGTGCAAAGTGAGAACTACTGTGTGCTGTGCATGCTTTCTCCTTAGCGTTCTGTACACTGCAGTGCTCGTCCCTATGCAGAACTTACAGAGTGCACGGTACGCTTCCAAGGAGCAGGGCATTCTCGTATGGTACAGAGACTTGGACAGAAAAGTGCACACGCCAGGCGTGTTTTGGCAGTAGCAAAACCCACCAGCAGAGTGTTCTGTGTTAGCAGGAGACGACACTTTACCTCGCCTAGAGAGATATCGCCGCAGGATACATAGCGCGAAGAAGGAGGCTGCAGAGCACTGGAGAGTGCACTTGGCAGCTAATCGCTTGTCAGTGACTGAAAGCATGAAGCAGGATCAACGTCAGCTTGCTTTGCTACTACATACCTATTGGTCAAGCAGTCTTCTGTGGTACATAGCCGTGATGCAGAGAACTCAGTTCTAAGTGTAGTGCAAAGTGAGAACTACTGTGTGCTGTGCATGCTTTCTCCTTAGCGTTAATGTACACTGCAGTGCTCTTCGCTATGCAGTGTTGAAACAGTGCATTGTAGCTTACTCAGAGCACGGTATTCTCGTATGGTTCAGGGCTTTTAACAGCAATGTGCACATGACAGGAGTGTTTTGGCAGCAGCAAAACCCATCAGCAGAGTGTTCTGTGCTAGCAGGAGACGACACTTCAGCTCGCTTAGAGAGAAATCGCCGAAGGCTACATAGCGCGAACAAGGAAGCCGCAGAGCCGCGGAGTGCTCTTTGCAGCGTAGCGCTTGTCAGTGACTAGGGGCATGAAGCAGGATCAGCGTCAGCTTGCTTTGCTACTACATGCCTGTCCATGAAGCAGCATTCTGTGGTACACAATCGTGATGCAGAGAACTCAGTTCTAAGTGTAGTGCAAAGTGAGAACTACTGTGTGCTGTGCATGCTTTCTCCTTAGCGTTCTGTACACTGCAGTGCTCGTCCCTATGCAGAACTTACAGAGTGCACGGTACGCTTCCAAGGAGCAGGGCATTCTCGTATGGTACAGAGACTTGGACAGAAAAGTGCACACGCCAGGCGTGTTTTGGCAGTAGCAAAACCCACCAGCAGAGTGTTCTGTGTTAGCAGGAGACGACACTTTACCTCGCCTAGAGAGATATCGCCGCAGGATACATAGCGCGAAGAAGGAGGCTGCAGAGCACTGGAGAGTGCACTTCGCAGCTAATCGCTTGTCAGTGACTGAAAGCATGAAGCAGGATCAACGTCAGCTTGCTTTGCTACTACATAGCCATTCGCCAAGCAGTCTTCTGTGGTACATAGCCGTGATGCAGAGAACTCAGTTCTAAGTGTAGTGCAAAGTGAGAACTACTGTGTGCTGTGCATGCTTTCTCCTTAGCGTTCTGTACACTGCAGTGCTCGTCCCTATGCAGAACTTACAGAGTGCACGGTACGCTTCCAAGGAGCAGGGCATTCTCGTATGGTACAGAGACTTGGACAGAAAAGTGCACACGCCAGGCGTGTTTTGTCAGTAGCAAAACCCACCAGCAGAGTGTTCTGTGTTAGCAGGAGACGACACTTTACCTCGCCTAGCGAGATATCGCCGCAGGATACATAGCGCGAAGAAGGAGGCTGCAGAGCACTGGAGAGTGCACTTGGCAGCTAATCGCTTGTCAGTGACTGAAAGCATGAAGCAGGATCAACGTCAGCTTGCTTTGCTACTACATAGCCTATTCGTCCAAGCAGTCTTCTGTGGTACATAGCCGTGATGCAGAGAACTCAGTTCTAAGTGTAGTGCAAAGTGAGAACTACTGTGTGCTGTGCATGCTTTCTCCTTAGCGTTCTGTACACTGCAGTGCTCGTCCCTATGCAGAACTTACAGAGTGCACGGTACGCTTCCAAGGAGCAGGGCATTCTCGTATGGTACAGAGACTTGGACAGAAAAGTGCACACGCCAGGCGTGTTTTGTCAGTAGCAAAACCCACCAGCAGAGTGTTCTGTGTTAGCAGGAGACGACACTTTACCTCGCCTAGCGAGATATCGCCGCAGGATACATAGCGCGAAGAAGGAGGCTGCAGAGCACTGGAGAGTGCACTTGGCAGCTAATCGCTTGTCAGTGACTGAAAGCATGAAGCAGGATCAACGTCAGCTTGCTTTGCTACTACATACCTATTGGTCAAGCAGTCTTCTGTGGTACATAGCCGTGATGCAGAGAACTCAGTTCTAAGTGTAGTGCAAAGTGAGAACTACTGTGTGCTGTGCATGCTTTCTCCTTAGCGTTCTGTACACTGCAGTGCTCGTCCCTATGCAGAACTTACAGAGTGCACGGTACGCTTCCAAGGAGCAGGGCATTCTCGTATGGTACAGAGACTTGGACAGAAAAGTGCACACGCCAGGCGTGTTTTGGCAGTAGCAAAACCCACCAGCAGAGTGTTCTGTGTTAGCAGGAGACGACACTTTACCTCGCCTAGAGAGATATCGCCGCAGGATACATAGCGCGAAGAAGGAGGCTGCAGAGCACTGGAGAGTGCACTTGGCAGCTAATCGCTTGTCAGTGACTGAAAGCATGAAGCAGGATCAACGTCAGCTTGCTTTGCTACTACATACCTATTGGTCAAGCAGTCTTCTGTGGTACATAGCCGTGATGCAGAGAACTCAGTTCTAAGTGTAGTGCAAAGTGAGAACTACTGTGTGCTGTGCATGCTTTCTCCTTAGCGTTCTGTACACTGCAGTGCTCTTCGCTATGCAGTGTTGAAACAGTGCATTGTAAGCTTGCTCAGAGCACGGTATTCTCGTATGGTTCAGGGCTTTTAACAGCATTGTGCACATGACAGGAGTGTTTTGGCAGCAGCAAAACCCATCAGCAGAGTGTTCTGTGCTAGCAGGAGACGACACTTCAGCTCGCTTAGAGAGAAATCGCCGAAGGCTACATAGCGCGAACAAGGAAGCCGCAGAGCCGCGGAGTGCTCTTTGCAGCGTAGCGCTTGTCAGTGACTAGGGGCATGAAGCAGGATCAGCGTCAGCTTGCTTTGCTACTACATGCCTGTCCATGAAGCAGCATTCTGTGGTACACAATCGTGATGCAGAGAACTCAGTTCTAAGTGTAGTGCAAAGTGAGAACTACTGTGTGCTGTGCATGCTTTCTCCTTAGCGTTCTGTACACTGCAGTGCTCGTCCCTATGCAGAACTTACAGAGTGCACGGTACGCTTCCAAGGAGCAGGGCATTCTCGTATGGTACAGAGACTTGGACAGAAAAGTGCACACGCCAGGCGTGTTTTGTCAGTAGCAAAACCCACCAGCAGAGTGTTCTGTGTTAGCAGGAGACGACACTTTACCTCGCCTAGAGAGATATCGCCGCAGGATACATAGCGCGAAGAAGGAGGCTGCAGAGCACTGGAGAGTGCACTTGGCAGCTAATCGCTTGTCAGTGACTGAAAGCATGAAGCAGGATCAACGTCAGCTTGCTTTGCTACTACATACCTATTGGTCAAGCAGTCTTCT
>NW_026612650.1:9219170-9260159 GCF_029582105.1 Oenanthe melanoleuca
AAATTGTCACAATTGTCTCCTTGGTTCCATGAGCCCCTGCTGTGTCACAAGGGTCTCCTTGGTTCCATGAGGATACAAAAGCTTTGCATAGACATTGACAACACCTGCCTACCACACCTGGGAACATCTGTCTTCATTCAAAAGAGAGGTTAAATATGAGGATGGCACCAGCAGCCTCCATCTGCAAGAGATCCAGGGAAAGGACAAGGACAGAAATTTCAGCTGAAAGACTCAGAGAATTCTGCTGACAGAGATCATGTCTGGTCCCACTGGCCCTTGTAGAAAAGTGACATCACTCCAGGCAGCCTGTACTGAGCATGTGGTACCTGAGTGGAGTTTGTTGTTCAGGAATCCTGCTCAGGCTTTTCCATTCTTTCCTCACAAAGAGGAAAATTTCTCCTGGGCCTGTGTGCAGGCAGAGCCCTGGGGAGAGCAGGTGGGACATGGTGCAATGGGCTGGGACACCCAGCTGCAGAGCTCAGGGGACAAGGTTCTGATGCAGGGCATAGGGATGTCACTCCCAGGTGGGTGATGCCAGATATGGTGAGGCTGGGGGTGAGGAGCAGGTTGCCCAAACAGGGTCAGCCTGCAAGGGACTCATTCTTCTGCATGCTCGGACTTCCTAAGGAGACACTGAGCACTAAGATCACTTGGGGAATGCTTCAATCACCTCTTCTCTTATATAAAAAGTAAAAATATATTCCAGTGATTAATAATAAAACACCATGAGGTGCAATTTGAAATCTTCCTCCTTAACAGAACTCCAAGTGGATTCCAAACAGCTGCAGAAGCCCTTGAGACTTGAAGACAATGGAAGGAAGACAAAGAGCTCATAAGGGCTTTCTATATTTTAATGAAATTGGGACTGAGTACAGGACCCTCAGGCACTGAGAGAAGGCTGAAGAAGCTGCTCAAAGAGTCAGAAGCAAAACTCCAAGTCCCTTGGGGCATCACCGGCCCCACTGAGGGCAGGGACTGCCAAAGGCTCCCCAGACACTGGTGAGAGCAGATCCTTGAGGGCAGGATTGCAGAAGCCAAAGGCTGTGAGGCAGGGAACTGCAATGCTGAGCAAGGCCTGGGCTGGTTGGAGGCAGCAGAAAGGCCAAGGGCTGAGCCCAGGCCTGGCCCAGCAGGGCCTGTCCCTCACAGGTGGCTCGGGGCTGTTCCTGGGGCACTGGGATGGGAGGGGCAGCAAGGACAAATGGCATCACCCTGTGTGACACTGCAGATGCTCATGGAACCAAGGGCCAGTGTGACACTGTGGGGCCTCATGGAAACAAGAGGCCATTGTGAGCCTGAGGGGCTGTAACACCCCAGAACACTGAAATGCTGGGGGTGACCAAAGGTTCCTTTAGTTGAGTTTGGTGCACAGGAGAATCACCAGCCAGATATTCTAAAGAGGTCAAAATGACACAAAATTTTACTGGCAATGCATGGAAAATCAAGGAATGCTTGAAAAGGATTTCATATAACATCCAATTCTACTTCATTAACTTAATCCATTTAATCTTAGAAACCCTTGAACACTTCAGTTGTAGAGATACCGAAAACCAATCCGTATAAAGAGCATTAGGAGAGGAGAGAGAGAGAGACAGAAAGACAGAAGCTCTATAGAAAGACACACACATGCCTACCAACACCTCGGGTTCCAGTGTGGGTGAGACACAGACCCCAGCAGAAGGCAGGGTACAGACCACGGGCTGAGCTCCTGCTCCGTGTTTTAAGCCCCTGGCCTTCGTGGGCCTCCTCCAGGTGGGACTTGTGATTGCTGGGGCAATCAGAGCCTGGGTCAGCACCAGCCCACTGTGTGACTGATTGACAGCTCATCCCGAGGTGTCTGGGACATTGATCCCATCCAGCCTCTGACAGCGACCATGATGACACTGCGGAACCTCCTGGAACCGTGGGTTAGTTGTGACAATGTGGGTCCAGGGACACCGTGGAGACACTATGGAACCTCATGGAATCATGTGTCAGTTGTGACACCGTGGGGTCTGACGGAACTCAAGGAGTCCAGTGCAACTGGTAGGGAAGATGCCTTTACAGACAATGAGATGACTGAAGGTATGAGTGTTTACATCTTTGAAATCAATCTTAATGTCTCTATTAACTTCAAACAACAGGTTTATTAGAGAGCCCAGACAACTTAGCTCCTGAAACAGACAAGTGGGTCTGCACAAGATTGAGTTTATGAACTTTGCCTTAAAATGCCAGGTTCAAGAGGGGACGATGTGGCAGACAGTTTTGGAAGGCTGTACCTTCCTAGTACCTCAGCCAATGGGGAAAGGAAGAGGGCAATGTGCAGCCAGGAGTTTAGGATAAAAGGAGGCTGCACCCTCTGGAACCTCAAGAGAGAAAACTGTGGGTGTGTACCCTGGTGGACTCTTTCCTTTTATTCAGACAAAGCTGAAGGACTCCTCTGTTACCTTTATGGGCACTGGCTTTTCATAGCGGGGTTTTCCATACATGACACTATGGAATGTCACAGAAAACTGGAGCCATTTTGACACATCAAGTCCTCGTTGGAACCATTGTTGACACTCAGAAACTCATGGAACCAAGGGGCTGTTGAGACAATGCAGATCCAGGGAAACCATGGAGACACCATGGAGACACCATGCAACCTCTTGGAACCATTGTGACACTCTTGTCTGTCATGGAATCAGGGGGACCCTTGTGAAACTCAGGACCCCTGTGGAAGCAAGGGTCAGTGATGAAGCTGTGGTGCCTGCAAGACCAAGGAGCCATTGTGACACAGTGGGGGGCCACATGGAGCCCAGGGGCCATGGTGACACTGCCAGACCTTATGGAAGCAGGAGGACTTTGTGACACTACAGAAATAAGGAGAATATTGTGACAAGGAGAATATTGTGACACTACAGGGACTCATGGGAATCAAGGAGAACATTGTGACACTGTGGGGCCCATGGAACCAAGGGAACACTGAACAAATCTGGCTGGCTGGGCCTCTTGGGGGCCACCTGACAGGTCTGGATGACCCTGGCATGTGGATGGTGGCTTCTCACCTGCTACTGAAACACTGAGGCTCTGTGCTTTCCTTCCAATGGAAATGAACCATCCTACTGAAACACTGAGGCTCTGTGCTTCCCTTCCTATGGAAATGAACCATCCTTGTCCTCCAGGTGCCAATGACCAAAATTGGGCCAGAATCCACCTCCAGAATTCCCTAGATCCAAGGACAGCTCCTAGACAAAAGCTGCCATGACTGACAAGTCTGGCTGGCCTTGGCTTCCTGAGGGCTGGCTCTCATCTGCCTTTGGAAACACTGGGGCTCTGTGCTTTCATAATTAAAAGAACTTTTCTTCCATTCCAGGCACTCACAAGCAAAACTGAGATTCCACCTCCAAAGCTCCCTATGTCCAAGCATAGCCCCCAAGTGAAAGATGTCAGGAGAGACAGGTCAGGCTGGCTTAGCTCATGGGTGGCCGCCTCTCATCTTCTTCTAAAACACTTGGACATCACACTTTTCTTTCCTATGGAAAAAAACATCCATGTCGACCAGGCCACCATGGCCCAAAGTGGGATTCCACCTCCACAACTCTGTACATCCAAGGATTGCTCCCAAGTGAAAGCTGCCACGATAGACAGGTCTGGCTGCCCTTGGCCTCTTAGGGCCTGCCTCTCACATTGTTTTGAAACACTGGGGCTCTGTGCTTTCCTTCCAATGGAAAGGAACTGTCCTTCTTGTCAAGGTGTCCGTGGTCAAAATGGAGACTCACCGCTCCAAATTCTGTATTTCCAAAGATTTCTCTGTGATTAAAACTGCCAGGACAAACAGGTCTGGCTGGCTTGGCCTCTCAGGAGACACCTCTCATCTGCCTTCTGCATTTAAAATACTTGGCCTCTATGATTCCTTACCTATAGAAAAGAACCATCCTATTTTCAATGCAGAAATGGCCAAAATTTGGGTTCCATCTCCAAAACTCCCTATATCCAAGGGTTGATTTCAGACAAAAGCTGCCAGGACAGAGAGGTCTGGCTGGCTTTGGCCTCTGATGGCCGCCTTTCATCTGCCCCTAAAACACCGATGTTCTGTGCTTTCCTTTCTATGGAAAAGAACCATCATTCTCCTCCAGGTGTTAAAATCCAAATTTGGTATTCCACCTCTAAAATTCTGTATATCCAAGGAGAGATCTCAGACAAAATCTGCCAGTGCTGCCTAATCTGGCTGTCCTTGACCTCTGGTGACTGCCCGTGCAACACTGGGGTTTGGTTCTTTCCTTCCTGTGGGGGACATTGTAACACCTTGGGGATCTCACGGATCCAAGGGGCCAGTGGGATCTTGCAGGGATCTGTGGAGATAATTGTGGCCTTGCAAGGTGTCATGGAATCATGGAGACCATTGAGACACAATAGGGCCCACAGAACCAAAGGGCCATTGTGACCCTGCAGGGCCTCATGGAACCAAGGGGCCATTGTGACACTTGGAAGAAAGGAGAACATTGTGATACTGAGGGACCTCATGGAATGAAGGGAACAGGGAATAGATCTGGATGGTTTGGCTTTCCAGGGATCGCCTTAAAGATCTACCTGATCCTGTTTTGTGTAGGGCTCCTTCTCATCTGCCCCTGGAGCACTGTGGCTTGGTTGTTTCTTTCCTATGGAACAGAACCATCCATCTTTCCAGGTGCCAAAGGCTGAAATTGTTACTCCCCATAAAAAGTTCTCCATGCACAAGGATTGCTCCCAGCCAAAATCTGCCAGGATAGACTACTCTGTCAGGCCATGGCCTCCTGTGGGCTGTCTCTCATCTGACACCAAACATTGAGTGCTTTTCTTCCTGTGGAAAAAAATTGCCCTTCTCACTTAGGTGTCAACAGCCAAAACTGGGGTTGTACCTCCAAAATTTCATCTGTTCAAGGATTGCAGCAGACAAAACTATCCAGGACACACAGGCCTGGCTGCCTTGTCCTCTGGTGATATTCATAGACCATGGGAAGCATGTTTTCATTTACCAGTATTTTGGAGAGAGCCTACAAATTTCAAAAGATGGGGTTTGGAGGTCTCAAGCACATGACAATTATATAGGGAAACAGGAGCTCTGTGCTCTGTGGGGTGGAGACTGAGGACAGAAGAGGAGAGCCCTGGGAGGGATGGAAGGGTGGTTTCAGAGATGGTGGATCCTTTTGACATAATAGAGAACAGCTGGAGAAAGAAAGTCAGCCCAAGGATTTGTGTGGCCAGGCAGAGGCAGGCAGGACGCAAAGCTGTCAGCAAAGGAAGGGCCAGCGAGGTGGGGCAGCCGGGGGATGACGACAGCCTGCAGGGACAGAGGTGCAGGGCATGGACACCGTAGGACAGCCTGGGCTGCAGAGGGCACAGGGATGGGCAGCAGCTGAAAGGCCCTTGTTATAAATGATCGCAATGGGCCATAAAAGATCAAATAACAATTTAAAAGATTTATTGGTTACAGAAAGCAAAAGCAAATTCAGCGCGCTGGACAGCAGGGGAGTCTCCACTCCACCACCTGCTGCGCCCACCCCCCCTTAGTCTGTTCCTTTTAAGCTGTTAGGTTTTTGGGTGACGTGCTCCTCCTTTAGTAATTCTGCGCATGCTCCTCCAGTTGCTAGGTGGTCTTTTTCTGCCTTCTGGTGGTCGGGGCATGAGGGTGAGTAGTCTTCCTCAGCCACTGACTCCTTTCTTGGCACTTAAAACAATATGTGATTATGCAAGCAAAAGCAGAACACATTCTGTCTTTTTACTTTAAGGCCTATCAAGCAGAGCAAAACTATTAACAAGTTCTAGCGATATCTTTTTCAAGGTCTGTCTGTCAGAGGATCAAAGCAAAACAATTAACATCCTGGCCTCATAAGTCTTGGCAAAATTCCTTCAATGTCAGGGAGCGAACAAAAGGCTCGTTATTTATTACAAGTCCCCCCTTTTTCTATATTATTACTTTTGTTCGCTAAATCTTTGTAATTCCCTCTTAAAATTCTAAAATCCCCCCTTGTTCAAGCATGGGTGCGTTTGGGTTAAGTCACAAAGGTAGCAGTTAAACGAGGGGGTTCCTGAAGTCACCACTGTACTAAGTACTTTCTGGTCCTCCCACCTTATTAATGACCATTTAAAAGGTTTATGGCTTGCAAACGCAAATTTCAAAAGCATTATATATAGGATTCCTAATTGGAGGTGGTAGCTTCCCCATTTTCCACAACTGCTCTTTTTATTTTCCTCCCAATTTACCTCAGACTTTTCCCTTTCCCTGGACTCTCGACACCTCAGGGTACCTGTTCCTCGTTTTCCCCTTTTGCTCAGGCTCCCCCCTCCACTGCTCTCGTCTCCTCTGCCTTCCCCATCAAATCGGTTGCCACGAGCTATGGGGAGTTCCATCTTCTCGGCAGCAGGAGTATTCTTCAGGAGGGGTGTTTGACCCATGCTTTTTAATACGTTTTATGTATTTATACCAATTGCAGTTCTTAATTGGAGGGGTGTAACAACAGAGTTCAGGTACCCATTCGTCAAGCAGTCTTCTCTGGTACATAGCCGTGATGCAGAGAACTCAGTTCTAAGTGTAGTGCCAAGTGAGAACCACTGTGTGCTGTGCATGCTTTCTCCTTAGCGTTCTGTACACTGCAGTTCTCATCCCTATGGCAGAATTTACAGAGTGCACGGTACGCTTCCAAGGAGCAGGGCATTCTCGTATGGTACAGAGACTTTGACAGAAAAGTGCACACGCCAGGCGTGTTTTGGCACTAGCAAAACCTAGCAGCAGAGTGTTCTGTGTTGGCAGGAAATCGCACCTTACCTGGCCTAGAGAGATCTCGCCGCAGGACACATAGCGCGAAGAAGGAATCTGCAGAGCACTGGAGAGTGCACTTGGCAGCAGATCGCTTGTCAGTGACTAGAGGCATGAAGCAGGATCAACGTCAGCTTGCTTTGCTGCTACATAGCCATTCGCCAAGCAGTGTTCTGTGGTATATAGCCGTGATGCAGAGAACTCAGTTCTAAGTGTAGTGCCAAGTGAGAACTACTGTGTGCTGTGCATGCTTTCTCCTTAGCGTTCTGTACACTGCAGTTCTCATCCCAATGGCAGAATTTACAGAGTGCACGGTACGATTCCAAGGAGCAGGGCATTCTCGTATGGTACAGAGACTTTCACAGAAAAGTGCACACGCCAGGCGTGTTTTGGCACTAGCAAAACCTAGCAGCAGAGTGTTCTGTGTTAGCAGGAGACGACACCTTACCTCGCCTAGAGAGATCTCGCCGCAGGACACATAGCGCGAAGAAGGAATCTGCAGAGCACTGGAGAGGGCACTTGGCAGCAGACCGCTTGTCAGTGACTAGAGGAATGAAGCAGGATCAACGTCAGCTTGCTTTGCTACTACATACACATTCGCCAAGCAGTCTTCTGCGGTACATAGCCGTGATGCAGAGAACTCAGTTCTAAGTGTAGTGCAAAGTGAGAACTACTGTGTGCTGTGCATGCTTTCTCCTTAGCGTTCTGTACACTGCAGTGCTCGTCCCTATGGCAGAATTTACAGAGTGCACGGTACGCTTCCAAGGAGCAGGGCATTCTCGTATGGTACAGAGACTTTGACAGAAAAGTGCACACGCCAGGCGTGTTTTGGCACTAGCAAAACCTAGCAGCAGAGTGTTCTGTGTTAGCAGGAGATGACACCATACCTCGCCTAGAGAGATCTCGCCGCAGGACACATAGCGCGAAGAAGGAGGCTGCAGAGCACTGGAGAGTGCACTTGGCAGCAGATCGCTTGTCAGTGACTAGAGGCATGAAGCAGGATCAACGTCAGCTTGCTTTGCTGCTACATAGCCATTCGCCAAGCAGTGTTCTGTGGTACATAGCCGTGATGCAGAGAACTCAGTTCTAAGTGTAGTGCCAAGTGAGAACTACTGTGTGCTGTGCATGCTTTCTCCTTAGCGTTCTGTACACTGCAGTTCTCATCCCTATGGCAGAATTTACAGAGTGCACGGTACGCTTCCAAGGAGCAGGGCATTCTCGTATGGTACAGAGACTTTGGCAGAATAGTGCACACGCCAGGCGTGTTTTGGCACTAGCAAAACCTAGCGGCAGAGTGTTCTGTATTAGCAGGAGACCGCACCTTACCTCGCCTAGAGAGATCTCGCCGCAGGACACATAGCGCGAAGCAGGAATCTGCAGAGCACTGGAGAGTGCACTTCGCAGCAGTTCGCTTGTCAGTGACTAGAGGCATGAAGCAGGATCAACGTCAGATTGCTTTGCTGCTACATAGTCATTCGCCAAGCAGTCATCTGTGGTACATAGCCGTGATGCAGAGAACTCAGTTCTAAGTGTAGTGCCAAGTGAGAACTACTGTGTGCTGCGCATGCTTTCTCCTTAGCGTTCTGTACACTGCAGTTCTCCTCTTTATGGCAGAATTTAAAGAGTGCACGGTACGCTTCCAAGGAGCAGGGCATTCTCGTGTGGAACTGCGATTTTGACAGAAAAGTGCACACGCCAGGCGTGTTTTGGCACTAGCAAAACCTAGCAGCAGAGTGTTCTGTGTTAGCAGGAGACCGCACCTTACCTCGCCTAGAGAGATCTCGCCGCAGGACACATAGCGCAAAGAAGGAATCTGCAGAGCACTGGAGAGTGCACTTGGCAGCAGATCGCTTGTCAGTGACTAGAGGCATGAAGCAGGATCAACGTCAGCTTGCTTTGCTACTACATACACATTCGCCAAGCAGTCGTCTGTGGTATTTCACTGTGATGCAGAGAATTCAGTTCTAAGTGTAGTGCCAAGTTAGAACTACTGTGTGCTGTGCATGCTTTCTCCTTAGCGTTCTGTACACTGCAGTGCTTTTCCCTATGGCAGAATTTACAGAGTGCACGGTACGCTTCCAAGGAGCAGGGCATTCTCGTATGGTACAGAGACTTTCACAGAAAAGTGCACACGCCAGTCGTGTTTTGGCACTAGCAAAACCTAGCAGCAGAGTGTTCTGTGTTAGCAGGAGATGACACCATTCCTCGCCTAGAGAGATCTCGCCGCAGGACACATAGCGCGAAGAAGGAGGCTGCAGAGCACTGGAGAGTGCACTTGGCAGCAGATCGCTTGTCAGTGACTAGAGGCATGAAGCAGGATCAACGTCAGCTTGCTTTGCTGCTACATAGCCATTCGCCAAGCAGTCTTCTGTGGTACATAGCCGTGATGCAGAGAACTCAGTTCTAAGTGTAGTGCCAAGTGAGAACTACTGTGTGCTGTGCATGCTTTCTCCTTAGCGTTCTGTACACTGCAGTTCTCATTCCTATGGCAGAATTTACAGAGTGCACGGTACGCTTCCAAGGAGCAGGGCATTCTCGTATGGTACAGAGACTTTGACAGAAAAGTGCACATGCCAGGCGTGTTTTGGCACTAGCAAAACCTAGAAGCAGAGTGTTCTGTGTTAGCTGGAGACCGCACCTTACCTCGCCTAGAGAGATCTCGCCGCAGGACACATAGCGCGAAGAAGGAATCTGCAGAGCACTGGAGAGTGCACTTGGCAGCAGATCGCTTGTCAGTGACTAGAGGCATGAAGCAGGATCAACGTCAGCTTGCTTTGCAGCTACTACATAGCCATTCGCCAAGCAGTCTTCTGTGGAACATAGCCATGATGCAGAGAACTCAGTTCTAAGTGTAGTGCCAAGTGAGAACTACTGTGTGCTGTGCATGCTTTCTCCTTAGCGTTCTGTGCACTTCAGTGCTCGTCCCTATGGCAGAATTTACAGAGTGCACGGTACGCTTCCAAAGAGCAGGGCATTCTCGTATGGTATAGGGAGTTTACAGAAAATTGCACACGCCAGGCGTGTTTTGGCACTAGCAAAACCTAGCAGCAGAGTGTTCTGTGTTAGCAGGAGATGACACCATACCTCGCCTAGAGAGATCTTGCCGCAACAGACATAGCGCAAAGGAGGAATCTGCAGAGCACTGGAGAGGGCACTTGGCAGCAGATCGCTTGTCAGTGACTAGACGCATGAAGCAGGATCAACATCAGCTTGCTTTGTTACTGCATAGCCATTCATCAAGCAGTCTTCTGTGGTACATAGCCGTGATGCAGAGAACTCATATCTAAGTGTAGTGCAAAGTGAGAACTACTGTGTGCTGTGCATGCTTTCTCCTTAGCCTTCTGTACACTTCAGTGCTCGTCCCTATGGCAGAATTTACAGAGTGCACGGTACGCTTCCAAGGAGCAGGGCATTCTCGTGTGGAACTGCGATTTTGACAGAAAAGTGCACACGCCAGGCGTGTTTTGGCACTAGCAAAACCTAGCAGCAGTGTGTTCTGTGTTAGCAGGAGACGACACCTTACCTCGCCTAGAGAGATCTCGCCGCAGGACACATAGCGCAAAGAAGGAATCTGCAGAGCACTGGAGAGTGCACTTGGCAGCAGATCGCTTGTCAGTGACTAGAGGCATGAAGCAGGATCAACGTCAGCTTGCTTTGCTACTACATACACATTCGCCAAGCAGTCGTCTGTGGTATTTCACTGTGATGCAGAGAATTCAGTTCTAAGTGTAGTGCCAAGTTAGAACTACTGTGTGCTGTGCATGCTTTCTCCTTAGCGTTCTGTACACTGCAGTGCTTTTCCCTATGGCAGAATTTACAGAGTGCACGGTACGCTTCCAAGGAGCAGGGCATTCTCGTGTGGAACTGCGATTTTGACAGAAAAGTGCACACGCCAGTCGTGTTTTGGCACTAGCAAAACCTAGCAGCAGAGTGTTCTGTGTTAGCAGGAGATGACACCATACCTCGCCTAGAGAGATCTCGCCGCAGGACACATAGCGCGAAGAAGGAGGTTGCAGAGCACTGGAGAGTGCACTTGGCAGCAGATCGCTTGTCAGTGACTAGAGGCATGAAGCAGGATCAACGTCAGCTTGCTTTGCTACTACATACACTTTCGCCAAGCAGTCGTCTGTGGTATTTCACTGTGATGCAGAGAATTCAGTTCTAAGTGTAGTGCCAAGTTAGAACTACTGTGTGCTGTGCATGCTTTCTCCTTAGCGTTCTGTACACTGCAGTGCTTTTCCCTATGGCAGAATTTACAGAGTGCACGGTACGCTTCCAAGGAGCAGGGCATTCTCGTATGGTACAGAGACTTTCACAGAAAAGTGCACACGCCAGTCGTGTTTTGGCACTAGCAAAACCTAGCAGCAGAGTGTTCTGTGTTAGCAGGAGATGACACCATTCCTCGCCTAGAGAGATCTCGCCGCAGGACACATAGCGCGAAGAAGGAGGCTGCAGAGCACTGGAGAGTGCACTTGGCAGCAGATCGCTTGTCAGTGACTAGAGGCATGAAGCAGGATCAACGTCAGCTTGCTTTGCTGCTACATAGCCATTCGCCAAGCAGTCTTCTGTGGTACATAGCCGTGATGCAGAGAACTCAGTTCTAAGTGTAGTGCCAAGTGAGAACTACTGTGTGCTGTGCATGCTTTCTCCTTAGCGTTCTGTACACTGCAGTTCTCATCCCTATGGCAGAATTTACAGAGTGCACGGTACGCTTCCAAGGAGCAGGGCATTCTCGTATGGTACAGAGACTTTGACAGAAAAGTGCACATGCCAGGCGTGTTTTGGCACTAGCAAAACCTAGAAGCAGAGTGTTCTGTGTTAGCTGGAGACCGCACCTTACCTCGCCTAGAGAGATCTCGCCGCAGGACACATAGCGCGAAGAAGGAATCTGCAGAGCACTGGAGAGTGCACTTGGCAGCAGATCGCTTGTCAGTGACTAGAGGCATGAAGCAGGATCAACGTCAGCTTGCTTTGCAGCTACTACATAGCCATTCGCCAAGCAGTCTTCTGTGGAACATAGCCATGATGCAGAGAACTCAGTTCTAAGTGTAGTGCCAAGTGAGAACTACTGTGTGCTGTGCATGCTTTCTCCTTAGCGTTCTGTGCACTTCAGTGCTCGTCCCTATGGCAGAATTTACAGAGTGCACGGTACGCTTCCAAAGAGCAGGGCATTCTCGTATGGTATAGGGAGTTTACAGAAAATTGCACACGACAGGCGTGTTTTGGCACTAGCAAAACCTAGCAGCAGAGTGTTCTGTGTTAGCAGGAGATGACACCATACCTCGCCTAGAGAGATATCGCCGCAGGAAACATAGCGCAAAGGAGGAATCTGCAGAGCACTGGAGAGGGCACTTGGCAGCAGATCGCTTGTCAGTGACTAGACGCATGAAGCAGGATCAACATCAGCTTGCTTTGTTACTGCATAGCCATTCATCAAGCAGTCTTCTGTGGTACATAGCCGTGATGCAGAGAACTCATATCTAAGTGTAGTGCAAAGTGAGAACTACTGTGTGCTGTGCATGCTTTCTCCTTAGCCTTCTGTACACTTCAGTGCTCGTCCCTATGGCAGAATTTACAGAGTGCACGGTACGCTTCCAAGGAGCAGGGCATTCTCGTGTGGAACTGCGATTTTGACAGAAAAGTGCACACGCCAGGCGTGTTTTGGCACTAGCAAAACCTAGCAGCAGAGTGTTCTGTGTTAGCAGGAGACGACACCTTACCTCGCCTAGAGAGATCTCGCCGCAGGACACATAGCGCGAAGAAGGAGGCTGCAGAGCACTGGAGAGTGCACTTGGCAGCAGATCGCTTGTCAGTGACTAGAGGCATGAAGCAGGATCAACGTCAGCTTGCTTTGCTACTACATACACTTTCGCCAAGCAGTCGTCTGTGGTATTTCACTGTGATGCAGAGAATTCAGTTCTAAGTGTAGTGCCAAGTTAGAACTACTGTGTGCTGTGCATGCTTTCTCCTTAGCGTTCTGTACACTGCAGTGCTTTTCCCTATGGCAGAATTTACAGAGTGCACGGTACGCTTCCAAGGAGCAGGGCATTCTCGTATGGTACAGAGACTTTCACAGAAAAGTGCACACGCCAGTCGTGTTTTGGCACTAGCAAAACCTAGCAGCAGAGTGTTCTGTGTTAGCAGGAGATGACACCATTCCTCGCCTAGAGAGATCTCGCCGCAGGACACATAGCGCGAAGAAGGAGGCTGCAGAGCACTGGAGAGTGCACTTGGCAGCAGATCGCTTGTCAGTGACTAGAGGCATGAAGCAGGATCAACGTCAGCTTGCTTTGCTGCTACATAGCCATTCGCCAAGCAGTCTTCTGTGGTACATAGCCGTGATGCAGAGAACTCAGTTCTAAGTGTAGTGCCAAGTGAGAACTACTGTGTGCTGTGCATGCTTTCTCCTTAGCGTTCTGTACACTGCAGTTCTCATCCCTATGGCAGAATTTACAGAGTGCACGGTACGCTTCCAAGGAGCAGGGCATTCTCGTATGGTACAGAGACTTTGACAGAAAAGTGCACATGCCAGGCGTGTTTTGGCACTAGCAAAACCTAGAAGCAGAGTGTTCTGTGTTAGCTGGAGACCGCACCTTACCTCGCCTAGAGAGATCTCGCCGCAGGACACATAGCGCGAAGAAGGAATCTGCAGAGCACTGGAGAGTGCACTTGGCAGCAGATCGCTTGTCAGTGACTAGAGGCATGAAGCAGGATCAACGTCAGCTTGCTTTGCAGCTACTACATAGCCATTCGCCAAGCAGTCTTCTGTGGAACATAGCCATGATGCAGAGAACTCAGTTCTAAGTGTAGTGCCAAGTGAGAACTACTGTGTGCTGTGCATGCTTTCTCCTTAGCGTTCTGTGCACTTCAGTGCTCGTCCCTATGGCAGAATTTACAGAGTGCACGGTACGCTTCCAAAGAGCAGGGCATTCTCGTATGGTATAGGGAGTTTGACAGAAAATTGCACACGACAGGCGTGTTTTGGCACTAGCAAAACCTAGCAGCAGAGTGTTCTGTGTTAGCAGGAGATGACACCATACCTCGCCTAGAGAGATATCGCCGCAGGAAACATAGCGCAAAGGAGGAATCTGCAGAGCACTGGAGAGGGCACTTGGCAGCAGATCGCTTGTCAGTGACTAGACGCATGAAGCAGGATCAACATCAGCTTGCTTTGTTACTGCATAGCCATTCATCAAGCAGTCTTCTGTGGTACATAGCCGTGATGCAGAGAACTCATATCTAAGTGTAGTGCAAAGTGAGAACTACTGTGTGCTGTGCATGCTTTCTCCTTAGCCTTCTGTACACTTCAGTGCTCGTCCCTATGGCAGAATTTACAGAGTGCACGGTACGCTTCCAAGGAGCAGGGCATTCTCGTGTGGAACTGCGATTTTGACAGAAAAGTGCACACGCCAGGCGTGTTTTGGCACTAGCAAAACCTAGCAGCAGAGTGTTCTGTGTTAGCAGGAGACGACACCTTACCTCGCCTAGAGAGATCTCGCCGCAGGACACATAGCGCAAAGAAGGAATCTGCAGAGCACTGGAGAGTGCACTTGGCAGCAGATCGCTTGTCAGTGACTAGAGGCATGAAGCAGGATCAACGTCAGCTTGCTTTGCTACTACATACACATTCGCCAAGCAGTCGTCTGTGGTATTTCACTGTGATGCAGAGAATTCAGTTCTAAGTGTAGTGCCAAGTTAGAACTACTGTGTGCTGTGCATGCTTTCTCCTTAGCGTTCTGTACACTGCAGTGCTTTTCCCTATGGCAGAATTTACAGAGTGCACGGTACGCTTCCAAGGAGCAGGGCATTCTCGTATGGTACAGAGACTTTCACAGAAAAGTGCACACGCCAGTCGTGTTTTGGCACTAGCAAAACCTAGCAGCAGAGTGTTCTGTGTTAGCAGGAGATGACACCATACCTCGCCTAGAGAGATCTCGCCGCAGGACACATAGCGCGAAGAAGGAGGTTGCAGAGCACTGGAGAGTGCACTTGGCAGCAGATCGCTTGTCAGTGACTAGAGGCATGAAGCAGGATCAACGTCAGCTTGCTTTGCTGCTACATAGCCATTCGCCAAGCAGTCTTCTGTGGTACATAGCCGTGATGCAGAGAACTCAGTTCTAAGTGTAGTGCCAAGTGAGAACTACTGTGTGCTGTGCATGCTTTCTCCTTAGCGTACTGTACACTGCAGTTCTCATCCCTATGGCAGAATTTACAGAGTGCACGGTACGCTTCCAAGGAGCAGGGCATTCTCGTATGGTACAGAGACTTTGACAGAAAACTGCACACGCCAGGCGTGTTTTGGCACTAGCAAAACCTAGCAGCAGAGTGTTCTGTGTTAGCAGGAAACCGCACCTTACCTCGCCTAGAGAGATCTCGCCGCAGGACACATAGCGCGAAGAAGGAGGCTGCAGAGTACTGGAGAGTGCACTTGGCAGCAGATCGCTTGTCAGTGACTAGAGGCATGAAGCAGGATCAACGTCAGCTTGCTTTGCAGCTACTACATAGCCATTCGCCAAGCAGTCTTCTGTGGAACATAGCCATGATGCAGAGAACTCAGTTCTAAGTGTAGTGCCAAGTGAGAACTACTGTGTGCTGTGCATGCTTTCTCCTTAGCGTTCTGTGCACTTCAGTGCTCGTCCCTATGGCAGAATTTACAGAGTGCACGGTACGCTTCCAAAGAGCAGGGCATTCTCGTATGGTATAGGGAGTTTACAGAAAATTGCACACGCCAGGCGTGTTTTGGCACTAGCAAAATCTAGCAGCAGAGTGTTCTGTGTTAGCAGGAGATGACACCATACCTCGCCTAGAGAGATATCGCCGCAGGAAACATAGCGCAAAGGAGGAATCTGCAGAGCACTGGAGAGGGCACTTGGCAGCAGATCGCTTGTCAGTGACTAGACGCATGAAGCAGGATCAACATCAGCTTGCTTTGTTACTGCATAGCCATTCATCAAGCAGTCTTCTGTGGTACATAGCCGTGATGCAGAGAACTCATATCTAAGTGTAGTGCAAAGTGAGAACTACTGTGTGCTGTGCATGCTTTCTCCTAAGCCTTCTGTACACTTCAGTGCTCGTCCCTATGGCAGAATTTACAGAGTGCACGGTACGCTTCCAAGGAGCAGGGCATTCTCGTGTGGAACTGCGATTTTGACAGAAAAGTGCACACGCCAGGCGTGTTTTGGCACTAGCAAAACCTAGCAGCAGAGTGTTCTGTGTTAGCAGGAGACCGCACCTTACCTCGCCTAGAGAGATCTCGCCGCAGGACACATAGCGCAAAGAAGGAATCTGCAGAGCACTGGAGAGTGCACTTGGCAGCAGATCGCTTGTCAGTGACTAGAGGCATGAAGCAGGATCAACGTCAGCTTGCTTTGCTACTACATACACATTCGCCAAGCAGTCGTCTGTGGTATTTCACTGTGATGCAGAGAATTCAGTTCTAAGTGTAGTGCCAAGTTAGAACTACTGTGTGCTGTGCATGCTTTCTCCTTAGCGTTCTGTACACTGCAGTGCTTTTCCCTATGGCAGAATTTACAGAGTGCACGGTACGCTTCCAAGGAGCAGGGCATTCTCGTATGGTACAGAGACTTTCACAGAAAAGTGCACACGCCAGTCGTGTTTTGGCACTAGCAAAACCTAGCAGCAGAGTGTTCTGTGTTAGCAGGAGATGACACCATACCTCGCCTAGAGAGATCTCGCCGCAGGACACATAGCGCGAAGAAGGAGGTTGCAGAGCACTGGAGAGTGCACTTGGCAGCAGATCGCTTGTCAGTGACTAGAGGCATGAAGCAGGATCAACGTCAGCTTGCTTTGCTGCTACATAGCCATTCGCCAAGCAGTCTTCTGTGGTACATAGCCGTGATGCAGAGAACTCAGTTCTAAGTGTAGTGCCAAGTGAGAACTACTGTGTGCTGTGCATGCTTTCTCCTTAGCGTTCTGTACACTGCAGTTCTCATCCCTATGGCAGAATTTACAGAGTGCACGGTACGCTTCCAAGGAGCAGGGCATTCTCGTATGGTACAGAGACTTTGACAGAAAACTGCACACGCCAGGCGTGTTTTGGCACTAGCAAAACCTAGCAGCAGAGTGTTCTGTGTTAGCAGGAAACCGCACCTTACCTCGCCTAGAGAGATCTCGCCGCAGGACACATAGCGCGAAGAAGGAGGCTGCAGAGTACTGGAGAGTGCACTTGGCAGCAGATCGCTTGTCAGTGACTAGAGGCATGAAGCAGGATCAACGTCAGCTTGCTTTGCAGCTACTACATAGCCATTCGCCAAGCAGTCTTCTGTGGAACATAGCCATGATGCAGAGAACTCAGTTCTAAGTGTAGTGCCAAGTGAGAACTACTGTGTGCTGTGCATGCTTTCTCCTTAGCGTTCTGTGCACTTCAGTGCTCGTCCCTATGGCAGAATTTACAGAGTGCACGGTACGCTTCCAAAGAGCAGGGCATTCTCGTATGGTATAGGGAGTTTACAGAAAATTGCACACGCCAGGCGTGTTTTGGCACTAGCAAAATCTAGCAGCAGAGTGTTCTGTGTTAGCAGGAGATGACACCATACCTCGCCTAGAGAGATATCGCCGCAGGAAACATAGCGCAAAGGAGGAATCTGCAGAGCACTGGAGAGGGCACTTGGCAGCAGATCGCTTGTCAGTGACTAGACGCATGAAGCAGGATCAACATCAGCTTGCTTTGTTACTGCATAGCCATTCATCAAGCAGTCTTCTGTGGTACATAGCCGTGATGCAGAGAACTCATATCTAAGTGTAGTGCAAAGTGAGAACTACTGTGTGCTGTGCATGCTTTCTCCTAAGCCTTCTGTACACTTCAGTGCTCGTCCCTATGGCAGAATTTACAGAGTGCACGGTACGCTTCCAAGGAGCAGGGCATTCTCGTGTGGAACTGCGATTTTGACAGAAAAGTGCACACGCCAGGCGTGTTTTGGCACTAGCAAAACCTAGCAGCAGAGTGTTCTGTGTTAGCAGGAGACCGCACCTTACCTCGCCTAGAGAGATCTCGCCGCAGGACACATAGCGCAAAGAAGGAATCTGCAGAGCACTGGAGAGTGCACTTGGCAGCAGATCGCTTGTCAGTGACTAGAGGCATGAAGCAGGATCAACGTCAGCTTGCTTTGCTACTACATACACATTCGCCAAGCAGTCGTCTGTGGTATTTCACTGTGATGCAGAGAATTCAGTTCTAAGTGTAGTGCCAAGTTAGAACTACTGTGTGCTGTGCATGCTTTCTCCTTAGCGTTCTGTACACTGCAGTGCTTTTCCCTATGGCAGAATTTACAGAGTGCACGGTACGCTTCCAAGGAGCAGGGCATTCTCGTATGGTACAGAGACTTTGACAGAAAAGTGCACACGCCAGTCGTGTTTTGGCACTAGCAAAACCTAGCAGCAGAGTGTTCTGTGTTAGCAGGAGATGACACCATACCTCGCCTAGAGAGATCTCGCCGCAGGACACATAGCGCGAAGAAGGAGGCTGCAGAGCACTGGAGAGTGCACTTGGCAGCAGATCGCTTGTCAGTGACTAGAGGCATGAAGCAGGATCAACGTCAGCTTGCTTTGCTACTACATAGCCATTCGCCAAGCAGTCTTCTGTGGTACATAGCCGTGATGCAGAGAACTCAGTTCTAAGTGTAGTGCCAAGTGAGAACTACTGTGTGCTGTGCATGCTTTCTCCTTAGCGTTCTGTACACTGCAGTTCTCATCCCTATGGCAGAATTTACAGAGTGCACGGTACGCTTCCAAGGAGCAGGGCATTCTCGTATGGTACAGAGACTTTGACAGAAAAGTGCACATGCCAGGCGTGTTTTGGCACTAGCAAAACCTAGAAGCAGAGTGTTCTGTGTTAGCTGGAGACCGCACCTTACCTCGCCTAGAGAGATCTCGCCGCAGGACACATAGCGCGAAGAAGGAATCTGCAGAGCACTGGAGAGTGCACTTGGCAGCAGATCGCTTGTCAGTGACTAGAGGCATGAAGCAGGATCAACATCAGCTTCCTTTCCTCCTACATAGCTATTCGCCAAGCAGTGTTCTGTGGTACATAGTCGTGATGCAGAGAACTCAGTTCTAAGTGTAGTGCCAAGTGAGAACTACTGTGTGCTGTGCATGCTTTCCCCTTTGCGTTCTGTACACTGCAGTGCTCGTCCCTATGGCAGAATTTACAGAGTGCACGGTAGGCTTCCAAGGAGCAGAGCATTCTCGTATGGTACAGAGAGTTGGACAGAAAAGTACACACGCCAGGCGTGTTTTGGCACTAGCAAAACCTCGTAGCAGAGAGTGCTCTGTGTTAGCAGGAGACGGCACATTACCTCGCTTAGAGAGATATCGCCGCAGGATACATAGCGCGAAGAAGGATGCTGCCGCAGAGCACTGGAGAGTGCACTTGGCAGCAGATAGATTGTCAGTGACTACAGGCATGAAGCAGGATCAACGTCAGTTTGCTTTACTACTACATAGCTATTGGTCAAGCAGACTTCATTGGGACATAGCCGTGATGCAGAGAACTCAGTTCTAAGTGTAGTGCCAAGTGAGATCTACTGTGTGCTCTGCATGCTTTCTCCTTAGCGTTCTGTACACTGCAGTGCTCGTCCCTATGGCAGAATTTACAGAGTGCACGGTACGCTTCCAAAGAGCAGGGCATTCTCGTATGGTACAGAGACTTTGACAGAATAGTGCACACGCCAGGCGTGTTTTGGCACTAGCAAAACCTAGCAGCAGAGTGTTCTGTGTTAGCAGGAGACCTCACCTTACCTCGCCTAGAGAGATCTCGCCGCAGGACACATAGCGTGAAGAAGGAGGCTGCAGAGCACTGGAGAGTGCACTTGGCAGCAGATCGCTTGTCAGTGACTAGAGGAATGAAGCAGGATCAACGTCAGCTTGCTTTGCTACTACATAGCCATTCGCCAAGCAGTCGTCTGTGGTATATATCCGTGATGCAGAGAACTCAGTTCTAAGTGTAGTGCCAAGTGAGAACTACTGTGTGCTGTGCATGCTTTCTCCTTAGCGTTCTGTACACTGCAGTGCTCGTCCCTATGGCAAAATTTAGAGAGTGCACGGTACGCTTCCAAGGAGCAGGGCATTCTCGTATGGTACAGAGACTTTGACAGAATAGTGCACACGCCAGGCGTTGTTTTGGCACTAGCAAAACCTAGCAGCAGAGTGTTCTGTGTTAGCAGGAGACCGCACCTTAACTCGCCTAGAGAGATATCGCCGCAGGACACATAGCGCGAAGAAGGAATCTGCAGAGCACTGGAGAGTGCACTTGGCAGCAGATCGCTTGTCAGTGACTAGAGGCATGAAGCAGGATCAACGTCAGCTTTCTTTGCTGCTAGTACATAGCCATTCTCCAAACAGACTTCTGTGGTACACAGCGGTGATGCAGAGAACTCAGTTCTAAGTGTAGTGCCAAGTGAGAACTACTGTGTGCTGTGCATGCTTTCTCCTTAGCGTTCTGTGCACTTCAGTGCTCGTCCCTATGGCAGAATTTACAGAGTGCCCGGTACGCTTCCAAAGAGCAGGGCATTCTCATATGGTACAGGGAGTTTGACAGAAAATTGCACACGACAGGCGTGTTTTGGCACTAGCAAAACCTAGCAGCAGAGTGTTCTGTGTTAGCAGGAGATGACACCTTACCTCGCCTTGAGAGATCTCGCCGCAGGAAACATAGCGCAAAGAAGGAATCTGCAGAGCACTGGAGAGGGCACTTGGCAGCAGATCGCTTGTCAGTGACTAGACGCATGAAGCAGGATCAACATCAGCTTGCTTTGTTACTGCATAGCCATTCATCAAGCAGTCTTCTGTGGTACATAGCCGTGATGCAGAGAACTCATATCTAAGTGTAGTGCAAAGTGAGAACTACTGTGTGCTGTGCATGCTTTCTCCTTAGCCTTCTGTACACTTCAGTGCTCGTCCCTATGGCAGAATTTACAGAGTGCACGGTAAGCTTCCAAGGAGCAGGGCATTCTCGTATGGTACAGAGACTTTGACAGAAAAGTGCACACGCCAGGCGTGTTTTGGCATTAGCAAAACCTAGCAGCAGAGTGTTCTGTGTTAGCAGGAAACCGCACCTTACCTCGCCTAGAGAGATCTCGCCGCAGGACACATAGCGCGAAGAAGGAGGCTGCAGAGCACTGGAGAGTGCACTTGGCAGCAGATCGCTTGTCAGTGACTAGAGGCATGAAGCAGGATCAACGTCAGCTTCCTTTGCTCCTACATAGCTATTCGCCAAGCAGTGTTCTGTGGTACATAGCCGTGATGCAGAGAACTCAGTTCTAAGTGTACTGCAAAGTGAGAACTACTGTGTGCTGTGCATGCTTTCCCCTTTGCGTTCTGTACACTGCAGTGCTCGTCCCTATGGCAGAATTTACAGAGTGCACGGTAAGCTTCCAAGGAGCAGGGCATTCTCGTATGGTACAGAGAGTTGGACAGAAAAGTACACACGCCAGGCGTGTTTTGGAACTAGCAAAACCTCGTAGCAGACAGTGCTCTGTGTTAGCAGGAGACGGCACCTTACCTCGCCTAGAGAGATATCGCCGCAGGATACATAGCGCGAAGAAGGATGCTGCTGCAGAGCACTGGAGAGTGCACTTGGCAGCAGATCGCTTGTCAGTGACTAGAGGCATGAAGCAGGTTTAACGTCAGCTTGCTTTGCTACTACATAGCTATTGGTCAAGCAGACTTCTGTGGGACATAGCCGTGATGCAGAGAACTCAGTTCTAAGTGTAGTGCCAAGTGAGAACTACTGTGTGCTGTGCATGCTTTCTCCTTAGCGTTCTGTACACTGCTGTGCTCGTCCCTATGGCAGAATTTACAGAGTGCACGGTAAGCTTCCAAGGAGCAGGGCATTCTCGTATGGTACAGAGACTTTGACAGAATAGTGCACACGCCAGGCGTGTTTTGGCACTAGCAAAACCTAGCAGCAGAGTGTTCTGTGTTAGCAGGAGACCGCACCTTACCTCGCCTAGAGAGATCTCTCCGCAGGACACATAGCGTGAAGAAGGAGCATGCAGAGCACTGGAGAGTGCACTTGGCAGCAGATCGCTTGTCAGTGACTAGAGGCATGAAGCAGGATCTACGTCAGCTTGCTTTGCTACTACATACACATTCGCCAAGCTGTCGTCTGTGGTATATAGCAGTGATGCAGAGAACTCAGTTCTAAGTGTAGTGCCAAGTGAGAACTACTGTGTGCTGTGCATGCTTTCTCCTTAGCGTTCTGTACACTGCAGTGCTCGTCCCTATGGCAAAATTTAGAGAGTGCACGGTACGCTTCCAAGGAGCAGGGCATTCTCGTGTGGTACAGAGACTTTCACAGAAAAGTGCACACGCCAGGCGTGTTTTGGCACTAGCAAAACCTAGCAGCAGAGTGTTCTGTGTTAGCAGGAGACCGCACCTTACCTCGCCTAGAGAGATCTCGCCGCAGGACACATAGCGCGAAGAAGGAATCTGCAGAGCACTGGAGAGTGCACTTGGCAGCAGATCGCTTGTCAGTGACTAGAGGCATGAAGCAGGATCAACGTCAGCTTTCTTTGCTGCTAGTACATAGCCATTCTCCAAACAGACTTCTGTGGTACAGAGCGGTGATGCAGAGAACTCAGTTCTAAGTGTAGTGCCAAGTGAGAACTACTGTGTGCTGTGCATGCTTTCTCCTTAGCGTTCTGTATACTGCAGTTCTCATCCCTATGGCAGAATTTACAGAGTGCACGGTACGCTTCCAAGGAGCAGGGCATTCTCGTATGGTACAGAGACTTTCACAGAAAAGTGCACACGCCAGGCGTGTTTTGGCATTAGCAAAACCTAGCAGCAGAGTGTTTTGTGTTAGTAGGAGACGACACCTTGCCTCGCCTAGGGAGATATCGCCGCAGGACACATAGCGCGAAGAAGGAATCAGCAGAGCACTGGAGAGTGCACGTGGCAGCAGATCGCTTGTCAGTGACTAGAGGCATGAAGCAGGATCAACGTCAGCTTGCTTTGCAGCTACTACATTGCCAATCGCCAAGCAGACTTCTGTGGTACATAGCCGTGATGCAGAGAACTCCTATCTAAGTGTAGTGCCAAGTGAGAACTACTGTGTGCTGTGCATGCTTTCTCCTTAGCCTTCTGTACACTGCAGTGCTCGTCCCTATGGCAGAATTTACAGAGTGCACGGTACGCTTTCAAGGAGCAGGGCATTCTCGTATGGTACAGAGACTTTGACAGAAAAGTGCACACGCCAGGCGTGTTTTGGCACTAGCAAAACCTAGCAGCAGTGTTCTGTGTTAGCAGGAGGCCGCACCTTACCTCACCTAGAGAGATCTCGCCGCAGGACACATAGCGCAAAGAAGGAATCTGCAGAGCACTGGAGAGGGCACTTGGCAGCAGATCGCTTGTCAGTGACTAGACGCATGAAGCAGGATCAACATCAGCTTGCTTTGTTACTGCATAGCCATTCGCCAAGCAGTCTTCTGTGGAACATAGCCATGATGCAGAGAACTCAGTTCTAAGTGTAGTGCCAAGTGAGAACTACTGTGTGCTGTGCATGCTTTCTCCTTAGCGTTCTGTGCACTTCAGTGCTCGTCCCTATGGCAGAATTTACAGAGTGCACGGTACGCTTCCAAAGAGCAGGGCATTCTCGTATGGTATGGGGAGTTTACAGAAAATTGCACACGACAGGCGTGTTTTGGCACTAGCAAAACCTAGCAGCAGAGTGTTCTGTGTTAGCAGGAGATGACACCTTACCTCGCCTAGAGAGATATCGCCGCAGGAAACATAGCGCAAAGGAGGAATCTGCAGAGCACTGGAGAGGGCACTTGGCAGCAGATCGCTTGTCAGTGACTAGAGGCATGAAGCAGGATCAACGTCAGCTTGCTTTGCTCCTACATAGCCATTCGCCAAGCAGTCGTCTGCGGTACATAGCCGTGATGCAGAGAACTCAGTTCTAAGTGTAGTGCAAAGGGAGAACTACTGTGTGCTGTGCATGCTTTCCCCTTAGCGTTCTGTACACTGCAGTGCTCGTCCCTATGGCAGAATTTACAGAGTGCACGGTAAGCTTCCAAGGAGCAGGGCATTCTCGTATGGTACAGAGACTTTGACAGAAAAGTGCACACGCCAGGCGTGTTTTGGCACTAGCAAAACCTAGCAGCAGAGTGTTCTGTGTTAGCAGGAGACCTCACCTTACCTCGCCTAGAGAGATCTCGCCACAGGACACATAGCGCGAAGAAGGAGGCTGCAGAGCACTGGAGAGTGCACTTGGCAGCAGATCGCTTGTCAGTGACTAGAGGCATGAAGCAGGATCAACGTCAGCTTGCTTTGCTACTACATACACATTCGCCAAGCAGTCGTCTGTGGTACATAGCCGTGATGCAGAGAACTCAGTTCTAAGTGTAGTGCCAAGTGAGAACTACTGTGTGCTGTGCATGCTTTCTCCTTAGCGTTCTGTACACTGCAGTTCTCATCTCTATGGCAAAATTTAGAGAGTGCACGGTACGCTTCCAAGGAGCAGGGCATTCTCGTGTGGTACAGAGACTTTGACAGAAAAGTGCACACGCCAGGCGTGTTTTGGCACTAGCAAAACCTAGCAGCAGAGTGTTCTGTGTTAGCAGGAGACGACACCTTACCTCGCCTAGAGAGATCTCGCCGCAAGACACATAGCGCGAAGAAGGAATCTGCAGAGCACTGGAGAGTGCACTTGGCAGCAGATCGCTTGTCAGTGACTAGAGGCATGAAGCAGGTTTAACGTCAGCTTGCTTTGCTGCTACTACATAGCCATTCTCCAAGCAGACTTCTGTGGTACATAGCCGTGATGCAGAGAACTCAGTTCTAAGTGTAGTGCCAAGTGAGAACTACTGTGTGCTGTGCATGCTTTCTCCTTATCGTTCTGTACACTGCAGTGCTCGTCCCTATGGCAGAATTTACAGAGTGCACGGTACGCTTCCAAGGAGCAGGGCATTCTCGTATGGTACAGAGAGTGTGACAGAAAAGTGCATACGCCAATCATGTTTTGGCAGTAGCAAAACGTAGCAGCAGAGTGTTCTGTGTTAGCAGGAGATGACACCTAACCTCGCCTAGAGAGATCTTGTTGCAGGACCCATAGCGCAAAGAAGGAGGCTGCTGCAGAGCACTGGAGAGTGCACTTGGCAGCAGACCGCTTGTCAGTGACTAGAGGCATGAAGCAAGATCAACGTCAGCTTGGTTTGCTACTACATTCACATTCGCCAAGCAGTCGTCTGTGGTATATGACCGTGATGCAGAGAACTCAGTTCTAAGTGTAGCACCAAGTGAGAACTACTGTGTGCTGTGCATGCTTTCTCCTTAGCGTTCTGTACACTGCAGGGCTCGTCCCTATGGCAGAATTTACAGAGTGCACGGTACGCTTCCAAGGAGCAGGGCATTCTCGTATGGTACAGAGACTTTGACAGAAAAGTGCACACGCCAGGCGTGTTTTGGCACTAGCAAAACCTAGCAGCAGAGTGTTCTGTGTTAGCAGGAGACGACACCTTACCTCGCCTAGAGAGATATCGCCGCAGGACACATAGCGCCAAGAAGGAATCTGCAGTGTCCTGGAGAGTGCACTTGGCAGCAGATCGCTTGTCAGTGACTAGAGGCATGAAGCAGGATCAACGTCAGCTTGCTTTGCTACTACATACACATTCGCCAAGCAGTCTTCTGTGGTATATAGCCGTGATGCAGAGAACTCAGTTCTAAGTGTAGTGCCAAGTGAGAACTACTGTGTGCTGTGCATGCTTTCTCCTTAGCGTTCTGTACACTTCAGTGCTCGTCCCTATGGCAAAATTTAGAGAGTGCACGGTACGCTTCCAAGGAGCAGGGCATTGTCGTATGGTACAGAGACTTTGACAAAAAAGTGCACACGCCAGGCGTGTTTTGGCACTAGCAAAAGCTAGCAGCGGAATGTTCTGTGTTAGCAGGAGATGACACCTTACCTCGCCTAGAGAGATCTTGTTGCAGGACACATAGCGCAAAGGAGGCTGCTGCAGAGCACTGGAGAGTGCACTTGGCAGCAGATCGCTTGTCAGTGACTAGAGGCATGAAGCAGGATCAACGTCAGCTTGCTTTGCTGCTACTACATAGCCTTTGTCCAAGCAGTCTTCTGTGGTACATAGCCGTGATGCAGAGAACTCAGTTCTAAGTGTAGTGCCAAGTGAGAACTACTGTGTGCTGCGCATGCTTTCTCCTTAGCGTTCTGTACACTGCAGTGCTCGTCCCTATGGCAAAATTTAGAGAGTGCACGGTACGCTTCCAAGGAGCAGGGCATTCTCGTGTGGTACAGAGATTTTCACAGAAAAGTGCACACGCCAGGCGTGTTTTGGCACTAGCAAAACCTAGCAGCAGAGTGTTCTGTGTTAGCAGGAGACGACACCTTACCTCGCCTAGAGAGATCTCGCCGCAAGACACATAGCACGAAGAAGGAATCTGCAGAGCACTGGAGAGGGCACTTGGCAGCAGATCGCTTGTCAGTGACTAGAGGCATGAAGCAGGATCAACGTCAGCTTGCTTTGCTGCTACTACATAGCCATTCTCCAAGCAGACTTCTGTGGTACATAGCCGTGATGCAGAGAACTCAGTTCTAAGTGTAGTGCCAAGTGAGAACTACTGTGTGCTGTGCATGATTTCTCCTTAGCGTTCTGTACACTGCAGTGCTCGTCCCTATGGCAGAATTTACAGAGTGCACGGTACGCTTCCAAGGAGCAGGGCATTCTCGTATGGTACAGAGAGTGTGACAGAAAAGTGCATACGCCAGTCATGTTTTGGCACTAGCAAAACCTAGCAGCAGAGTGTTCTGTGTTAGCAGGAGATGACAGCTAACCTCGCCTAGAGAGATCTTGTTGCAGGACCCATAGCGCAAAGAAGGAGGCTGCTGCAGAGCACTTGAGAGTGCACTTGGCAGCAGACCGCTTGTCAGTGAGTAGAGGCATGAAGCAAGATCAACGTCAGCTTGGTTTGCTACTACATTCACATTCGCCAAGCAGTCGTCTGTGGTATATGACCGTGATGCAGAGAACTCAGTTCTAAGTGTAGTGCCAAGTGAGAACTACTGTGTGCTGTGCATGCTTTCTCCTTAGCGTTCTGTACACTGCAGTGCTCGTCCCTATGGCAGAATTTACAGAGTGCACGGTACGCTTCCAAGGAGCAGGGCATTCTCGTATGGTACAGAGACTTTGACAGAAAATTGCACACGCCAGGCGTGTTTTGGCACTAGCAAAACCTAGCAGCAGAGTGTTCTGTGTTAGCAGGAGACGACACCTTACCTCGCCTAGAGAGATATCGCCGCAGGACACATAGCGCCAAGAAGGAATCTGCAGTGTCCTGGAGAGTGCACTTTGCAGCAGATCGCTTGTCAGTGACTAGAGGCATGAAGCAGGATCAACGTCAGCTTGCTTTGCTACTACATACACATTCGCCAAGCAGTCTTCTGTGGTATATAGCCGTGATGCAGAGAACTCAGTTCTAAGTGTAGTGCCAAGTGAGAACTACTGTGTGCTGTGCATGCTTTCTCCTTAGCGTTCTGTACACTTCAGTGCTCGTCCCTATGGCAAAATTTAGAGAGTGCACGGTACGCTTCCAAGGAGCTGGGCATTGTCGTATGGTACAGAGACTTTGACAAAAAAGTGCACACGCCAGGCGTGTTTTGGCACTAGCAAAAGCTAGCAGCGGAGTGTTCTGTGTTAGCAGGAGATGACACCTTACCTCGCCTAGAGAGATCTTGTTGCAGGACACATAGCGCAAAGAAGGAGGCTGCTGCAGAGCACTGGAGAGTGCACTTGGCAGCAGATCGCTTGTCAGTGACTAGAGGCATGAAGCAGGATCAACGTCAGCTTGCTTTGCTGCTACTACATAGCCTTTGTCCAAGCAGTCTTCTGTGGTACATAGCCGTGATGCAGAGAACTCAGTTCTAAGTGTAGTGCCAAGTGAGAACTACTGTGTGCTGTGCATGCTTTCTCCTTAGCGTTCTGTACACTGCAGTTCTCATCTTTATGGCAGAATTTAGAGAGTGCACGGTACGCTTCCAAGGAGCAGGGCATTCTCGTATGGTACAGAGAGTTGGACAGAAAAGTGCACACGCCAGTTGTGTTTTGGCAATAGCAAAGCCTAGCAGCAGAGTGTTCTGTGTTAGCAGGAGACCGCACCTTACCTCGCCTAGAGAGATCTCGCCGCAGGACACATAGCGCGAAGAAGGAGGCTGCAGAGCACTGGAGAGTGCACTTGGCAGCAGATCGCTTGTCAGTGACTAGAGGCATGAAGCAGGTTTAACGTCAGCTTGCTTTGCTGCTACTACATAGCCATTCTCCAAGCAGTCTTCTGTGGTACATAGCCGTGATGCAGAGAACTCAGTTCTAAGTGTAGTGCCAAGTGAGAACTACTGTGTGCTGTGCATGCTTTATCCTTAGCGTTCTGTACACTGCAGTGCTCGTCCCTATGGCAGAATTTTCAGAGTGCACGGTGTCAGGGTCCACACCACATGTGGAATCCTGATAGGTTCTTTTAGGGATCTCAAAGCGCAAAAGACACAACAGGGGACAAAACCAGTTACTTTTGCAAAAGATGCTCTTTTATTTAGTGCCAACAGAATGCGATAGAGGGACGGAGAGAGAGAGAGACAGAGACAGAGAGAGAGAAAAGGGGTTGGGATTATAGCTACCAGACGGGCAGACGATCCTCGTGGAACCAGCCAATAGATGTCTGTTGCCGTCCGGGGAGATCTCAGGTGTCTTCAGTTTGAAGGTATGTTTTATAGTCTTTTCCAAGGCGTCGGGCGACTGGCCAAAAGGGAGGAAGATTTATGGACTATTGTATGTGGAGATCGTTGCTCAAAGAAGCAGGTGGAAACAGGACGGTCAGTCCTGCAGCAGCCTGCATAGGAGCAACACACCGTGAGCAGTCCATTGTTCTCACACCTGTGGGAGCAGACCGACCCTGGTTGGGATGGGCACCGCCTGAGAACAGTCACTTGGCATTCTTCTCTTCCCTGGCCAGCGCCTTTAAACTGCAGTTCTTTAGGCCTCAGGCGAGGGTCGTTGGGCAGAACAAACGAGAGGCTCAAAGATGGACTCTTACGCCACCCCGTGACCAACGAGCGTCGCTGAGGATTTTCAGCAGTGTGATGTTGTGATGATGTAGCATCTTTAGGACCCGTCATTGGTAGCATATCCCGGAAAGTAGGGACAGAAAAATTAGGGATCAGTGAGAGAGAGGGAAAGAGGAAAGGAAAAGGAAAGAAATAAACACAAAGATAATAGAGCAAAATAATCACAACAAATTGATTGAAAAACAATTTTCACAGCAAATTGAGAACAATTTTTTAAACAAATTAAAATCATAACAAATTGAAAAACAAATTTTCAAACATATCACAATCATAAACCAATCAAAATTAATACAAATCAATAAAATAATTTTCAAACAATTATTAAAGCAAATCAATCAATAAAATAACTCCCAAATAATATTAAAGGAAATCAATATTGATTATAATATGTTTAACAAAATTGATTAAAACAATTGTTTTTATAAAACCATTTTCAAACAAAAAACTTAACATTATTTAAAACTAATAATACCAATCATACAAACACAAAAATTTGAATGATTTTTTAAAATCCACTGCTACATTTTTACAAACACTAAATTACAAGCAGTTCTAAAGCATGCACACCCCTTGCTCATATACTCCAATAGCATTTCAGGATAACTTTCAGTTACAGGCATTCTGATCTATGTCTAAACAAATATCTTGAGCTCTGATTGCAATTACTTTTACAGATAAACGCTTGTTGTTCCCAAATTAATAGTTTGTTACTTTTCACCAATTTGACAGGCCCATTCTCTATGCTCAAAAGGATAGAGAATAGCTCCGTCATGATTCAGCCTTAATGCAATGAGAGGGAATATTGAATGTACTGAAGCATTACATATGGTCAGTGCAAAGGCTGTGGCTGTGCTTATGCTGGGGTAGTAGTTTCACCAGGATTGGAATTCCTTTTCCTCCACTTCTCATATAATTAAGGCAGCAACTGACTGCATCCACAATTGAACTTGGATACAGCAGAGAGCTAAAGAAATGTTAGCCAATTTATTCATTAATACTTCTAAATCAATACTATTCAAAATTCCCAATCTTGTTCCCACAACACCGGTTATGTCTCTTGTTTGTTTCTTGAAAGGATCCTCCTGGTCTTGCATTGGCAATTTGACTTGTTTAAAAGACCATGCTGATTTAAATAATATTTGTTTCTGGCTAGTTTACCAAATTACCTAAGATCCAATTTTAAAGATTTTCAGGCTCAGTATAACGGATGGTTGGGTAGTAGGTGTTATAACATTAACATCAAGTTCCCCTCAGTATTTTATATTGTTTTTACCACACATAATTTCATAGGAAAATTGTACAACAGTTCAATTTTGATTTTGAATTTTCACAAAATATAACACAGCTGTAAGGTCCTGTGCTGTAACTGTATACAGGTTTGATGAGGGATTCAGCAATTAATCTTCATGTTCCATGGTATTATTCTGTGAAAAGTAAACACAACAGAATCTGCCACAAAGAGGCAGGAGGTTAAAATGATGGAACTATTCAGCATGTAATGCAGATTGGAATTCTGTTAACTTCCCAATAATTTGCTGCAAAAAAGGGAGCCACTCTGTACCTCCTTTAAACACAGGATAAGAATTAGTGTAGTTGCAGACAAAGGAGGCACTCCGTGCTTCAAGCTGGAAAACATTCCAAATAACCATCAGCAACCCAACCCAAGAGCCACCCCGTCCCCCAGCAATAATTTGTTCTGCAGAAACAACATTAGTGAACAAAAAATTAGTGAACAAAAATTGTTTGGGGGAGAGAGCAGAGGCTACTTTAATTACCGAGGCAGGTTTGTTGTAGCTGCTACCCAAGCTCTCAGTTTCTGTTATTGCCAGATTTTTTACAGTTCCTTCTGTTACTGAGAATTTCTGGGCCACCCCGTCAGGGGGGGCAGTCCCAGTAGTGGATGTCTTCAAAAACTTCACTTCCTGAGAAGGTGTTTGAATTTTCTCTGAGGCAATTTGCAAGTTAGGGCTTTCCAAATGGGAGATTATTTTTTGTTGGGTATCCCCCACTACTTCTATTTCATTTCTTCCCACAAGGGTATTATCAGTATATTGACAAACAGCCCTATTGTCAGGTTTGGGTTTTTGGTTTGGCCGTACAGGGGAGTTTTGCAAGTTCTGTATAGCCAGTTTGAGCCCTTCTTTGGCACCAGAAGGAGAAGGGTATTGTTTTACATTTACAGGTAATTGCATAGGTGATTTATAGCCAGCAGTGAGTTTTATTTCATGTATAATTTGCAAGCAAGCAGCTTTTTGAATGTTTTCTAGGAGTTGGTCGGGTGTACCAACTAAAGCTACAAGGTCTCCCCTTTCCAAAGGGTTAAGCCCTGCTGCCCAATAAACTGCACACTGAGTTGGGGACCATAAGTTACGTTTGACTTCTGTTGTTAAGAAACTCCCATGTCCCCAGTACCCACTAGCTGCTTCTTCTGATAATTTAGTAGCAGTGTACAGGATTTTTGTAGTGGTTATTTGTGGGTCAAAATTCTCATCATTGATAAAACTGTATTCTGTTTTAACCAAAGGTCTCAAGCTAGGGCAGCAATATTCCCTACTATTTTTCATCAGAGTCAGTTCTTTTTGAGGATATAATAGATTAATTTCCTTTTCCTCTGTTTCTTTTGGTAAATCAGTGTGTTTTAAAGTGTTGGTGTGTTCTTGTCTTAGGGCAGCTCTTAAAGAATGATTCTCATCTCTTAAAGAATGAATCTCATCTCTCAAAGCATGATTGTCATTCCTTTCTTCATCTAATTGTTTTTGCAAAATTTCCACTAAATTTTGTAGGGAGTCAATAATTGCTCTTTCTTCACTTCTTCGCGTAAAGCGAGTTTCTATAGCTGCTGTAAGACAGGCCCCCAAAACTGAGCAGAGAATGGTCTTATTTTTGCCCAGTTTGAATTTTGTTTCATGTTGCAAAGAATGTATCCTATCAATCACATTTTCTAAATTAAACCAGTTACTGTATGCCCAATCTTCTCCCCCTTGGGAGGGTCTGGCTTTGTACTTAGCTAGCAAAGCATAAAAAGCTTTTTTATCTTCTTCAGACATTTTTACGAAGGGACTAAAACCACTCTCAGGGAGGCACACTTAAAGTTACACAAAAAGCACAGCTAAAACTGTGTTTCCCTTCTCGTCCCTGGAGCAGGTGAAGAGACCACACTACTTGGGAGGTACTACCTTAGTTACAAAACAGCTTGTCTCTTCGCAATCCCAAGTAGTCAACAACAAACAACAAACACCCAGCCTTTAGCTGAGGACAACCCCTTTCTTCCCTGCCTGGGTTAGGGGTCCAAAACAAGCAAACACCCAGCCTTTAGCTGAGGACAATCCCCTTTCTTCCCTGCCTGGGTTAGGGGTCCAAAACAACAAAACACCCAGCCTTTAGCTGAGGACAATCCCCTTTCTTCCCTGCCTGGGTTAGGGGTCCAACAAGAAAACACCCAGCTTTTAGCTGAGGACAATCCCCTTTCTTCCCTGCCTGGGTTAGGGGATCAAAAACTGCCTGGGAGGTTTTCTCCTCAACTACAACAAGCAGCTTAACAACACATATACAACAAAAACACAAGTCCCATCTTTTGCACAGTTGAGATCCTTTACAAAAATTTCTCCGATAACTGAAATGGAGTTGATTATCTACCTGGGTCTGTGTGCAGATTGCGGGAAGAACCCAATACCACCTCCCTTGCTTTCCAACACTGTTCAGTCCATATGGTACTGACAGGCTGGGTGCGGCTGAAATGGCACAGGTCTTCCCCTGGTACAAAGTGCACAGAAAACCCCCAACTCCTCCAGTATCAGGGAATCCTGTCCGTGACGCCAATTAAATGTCAGGGTCCACACCACATGTGGAATCCTGATAGGTTCTTTTAGGGATCTCAAAGCGCAAAAGACACAACAGGGGACAAAACCAGTTACTTTTGCAAAAGATGCACTTTTATTTAGTGCCAACAGAATGCGATAGAGGGACGGAGAGAGAGAGAGACAGAGACAGAGAGAGAGAAAAGGGGTTGGGATTATAGCTACCAGACGGGCAGACGATCCTCGTGGAACCAGCCAATAGATGTCTGTTGCCGTCCGGGGAGATCTCAGGTGTCTTCAGTTTGAAGGTATGTTTTATAGTCTTTTCCAAGGCGTCGGGCGACTGGCCAAAAGGGAGGAAGATTTATGGACTATTGTATGTGGAGATCGTTGCTCAAAGAAGCAGGTGGAAACAGGACGGTCAGTCCTGCAGCAGCCTGCATAGGAGCAACACACCGTGAGCAGTCCATTGTTCTCACACCTGTGGGAGCAGACCGACCCTGGTTGGGATGGGCACCGCCTGAGAACAGTCACTTGGCATTCTTCTCTTCCCTGGCCAGCGCCTTTAAACTGCAGTTCTTTAGGCCTCAGGCGAGGGTCGTTGGGCAGAACAAACGAGAGGCCCAAAGATGGACTCTTACACACGGTACGCTTCCAAGGAGCAGGGCATTCTCGTATGGTACAGAGACTTTGGCAGAAAAGTGCACACGCCAGGCGTGTTTTGGCACTAGCAAAACCTAGCAGCAGAGTGTTCTGTGTTAGCAGGAGATGACACCTTACCCCGCCTAGAGAGATCTTGTTGCAGGACACATAGCGCAAAGAAGGAGGCTGCAGAGCACTGGAGAGTGCACTTGGCACCAGATTGCTTGTCAGTGACTAGAGGCATGAAGCAGGATCAACGTCAGCTTGCTTTGCTACGACATACACATTCGCCAAGCAGTCGTCTGTGGTACATAGCCGTGATGCAGAGAACTCAGTTCTAAGTGTAGTGCCAAGTGAGAACTACTGTGTGCTGTGCATGCTTTCTCCTTAGCGTTCTGTACACTGCAGTTCTCATCCCTATGGCAGAATTTACAGAGTGCACGGTACGCTTCCAAGGAGCAGGGCATTCTCGTATGGTACAGAGACTTTGACAGAAAAGTGCACACGCCAGGCGTGTTTTGGCACTAGCAAAACCTAGCGGCAGAGTGTTCTGTGTTAGCAGGAGACCGCACCTTACCTCGCCTAGAGAGATCTCGCCGCAAGACACATAGCGCGAAGAAGGAATCTGCAGAGCACTGGAGAGTGCACTTGGCAGCTGATCGCTTGTCAGTGACTAGAGGCATGAAGCAGGATCAACGTCAGCTTGCTTTGCTACTACATAGCCATTCGCCAAGCAGTCTTCTGCGGTACATAGCCGTGATGCAGAGAACTCAGTTCTAAGTGTAGTGCCAAGTGAGAACTACTGTGTGCTGTGCATGCTTTCTCCTTAGCGTTCTGTACACTGTAGATCTCATCCTTATGGCAGAATTTACAGAGTGCACGGTACGCTTCCAAGGAGCAGGGCAATCTCGTATGGTACAGAGACTTTGACAGAAAAGTGCACACACCAGGCGTGTTTTGGCACTAGCAAAACCT
Source organism: Oenanthe melanoleuca (assembly GCF_029582105.1). NCBI lineage: Eukaryota > Metazoa > Chordata > Aves > Passeriformes > Muscicapidae > Oenanthe > Oenanthe melanoleuca. The sequence continues at coordinate 9,253,426 of NW_026612650.1, forward strand.
AGCAGCAGAGTGTTCTGTGTTAGCAGGAGACGACACATTACCTCGCCTAGAGATATCTCGCCGCAAGACACATAGCGCGAAGAATGAATCTGCAGAGCACTGGAGACGGCACTTGGCAGCAGATCGCTTGTCAGTCACTAGACGCATGAAGAAAGATCAACGTCAGCTTGCTTTGCTGCTACATAGCCATCAGCCAAGCAGTCTTCTGTGGTACATAGCCGTGATGCAGAGAACTGAGTTCTAAGTGTAGTGCCAAGTGAGAACTACTGTGTGCTGTGCATGCTTTCTCCTTAGCGTTCTGTACACTGCAGTTCTCATCCCTATGGCAGAATTTACTGAGTGTACGGTACCCTTCCAAGGAGCAGAGCCTTCTCGTATGGTACAGAGACTTTGACAGAAAAGTGCACACGCCAGGCGTGTTTTGGCACTAGCAAAACCTAGCGGCAGAGTGTTCTGTGTTAGCAGGAGACGACACATTACGTCGCCTAGAGATATCTCGTTGCAAGACACATAGCGCGAAGAAGGAATCTGCAGAGCACTGGAGAGGGCACTTGGCAGCAGATCGCTTGTCAGTGACTAGAGGCATGAAGCAGGATCAACGTCAGCTTGCTTTGCTGCTACATAGCCATCAGCCAAGCAGTCTTCTGTGGTACATAGCCGTGATGCAGAGAACTCAGTTCTAAGTGTAGTGCCAAGTGAGAACTACTGTGTGCTGTGCATGCTTTCTCCTTAGCGTTCTGTACACTGAAGTTCTCATCCCTATGGCAGAATTTACAGCGTGCACGGTACGCTTCCAAGGAGCAGGGCATTCTGGTATGGTACAGAGACTTTGACAGAAAAGTGCACACGCCAGGCGTGTTTTGGCACTAGCAAAACCTAGCAGCAGAGTGTTCTGTGTTAGCAGGAGACGACACCTTACCTCGCCTAGAGAGATCTCGCCGCAAGACACATAGCACGAAGAAGGAATCTGCAGAGCACTGGAGAGGGCACTTGGCAGCAGATCGCTTGTCAGTGACTAGAGGCATGAAGCAGGATCAACGTCAGCTTGCTTTGCTGCTACTACATAGCCATTCTCCAAGCAGACTTCTGTGGTACATAGCCGTGATGCAGAGAACTCAGTTCTAAGTGTAGTGCCAAGTGAGAACTACTGTGTGCTGTGCATGATTTCTCCTTAGCGTTCTGTACACTGCAGTGCTCGTCCCTATGGCAGAATTTACAGAGTGCACGGTACGCTTCCAAGGAGCAGGGCATTCTCGTATGGTACAGAGAGTGTGACAGAAAAGTGCATACGCCAGTCATGTTTTGGCAGTAGCAAAACCTAGCAGCAGAGTGTTCTGTGTTAGCAGGAGATGACAGCTAACCTCGCCTAGAGAGATCTTGTTGCAGGACCCATAGCGCAAAGAAGGAGGCTGCTGCAGAGCACTTGAGAGTGCACTTGGCAGCAGACCGCTTGTCAGTGACTAGAGGCATGAAGCAAGATCAACGTCAGCTTGGTTTGCTACTACATTCACATTCGCCAAGCAGTCGTCTGTGGTATATGACCGTGATGCAGAGAACTCAGTTCTAAGTGTAGTGCCAAGTGAGAACTACTGTGTGCTGTGCATGCTTTCTCCTTAGCGTTCTGTACACTGCAGTGCTCGTCCCTATGGCAGAATTTACAGAGTGCACGGTACGCTTCCAAGGAGCAGGGCATTCTCGTATGGTACAGAGACTTTGACAGAAAATTGCACACGCCAGGCGTGTTTTGGCACTAGCAAAACCTAGCAGCAGAGTGTTCTGTGTTAGCAGGAGACGACACCTTACCTCGCCTAGAGAGATATCGCCGCAGGACACATAGCGCGAAGAAGGAATCTGCAGTGTCCTGGAGAGTGCACTTTGCAGCAGATCGCTTGTCAGTGACTAGAGGCATGAAGCAGGATCAACGTCAGCTTGCTTTGCTACTCCATACACATTCGCCAAGCAGTCTTCTGTGGTATATAGCCGTGATGCAGAGAACTCAGTTCTAAGTGTAGTGCCAAGTGAGAACTACTGTGTGCTGTGCATGCTTTCTCCTTAGCGTTCTGTACACTTCAGTGCTCGTCCCTATGGCAAAATTTAGAGAGTGCACGGTACGCTTCCAAGGAGCAGGGCATTGTCGTATGGTACAGAGACTTTGACAAAAAAGTGCACACGCCAGGCATGTTTTGGCACTAGCAAAAGCTAGCAGCGGAGTGTTCTGTGTTAGCAGGAGATGACACCTTACCTCGCCTAGAGAGATCTTGTTGCAGGACACATAGCGCAAAGAAGGAGGCTGCTGCAGAGCACTGGAGAGTGCACTTGGCAGCAGATCGCTTGTCAGTGACTAGAGGCATGAAGCAGGATCAACGTCAGCTTGCTTTGCTGCTACTACATAGCCTTTGTCCAAGCAGTCTTCTGTGGTACATAGCCGTGATGCAGAGAACTCAGTTCTAAGTGTAGTGCCAAGTGAGAACTACTGTGTGCTGTGCATGCTTTCTCCTTAGCGTTCTGTACACTGCAGTTCTCATCTTTATGGCAGAATTTACAGAGTGCACGGTACGCTTCCAAGGAGCAGGGCATTCTCGTATGGTACAGAGAGTTGGACAGAAAAGTGCACACGCCAGTTGTGTTTTGGCAATAGCAAAGCCTAGCAGCAGAGTGTTCTGTGTTAGCAGGAGACCGCACCTTACCTCGCCTAGAGAGATCTCGCCGCAGGACACATAGCGCGAAGAAGGAGGCTGCAGAGCACTGGAGAGTGCACTTGGCAGCAGATCGCTTGTCAGTGACTAGAGGCATGAAGCAGGATCAACGTCAGCTTGCTTTGCTGCTACTACATAGCCATTCTCCAAGCAGACTTCTGTGGTACATAGCCGTGATGCAGAGAACTCAGTTCTAAGTGTAGTGCCAAGTGAGAACTACTGTGTGCTGTGCATGCTTTATCCTTAGCGTTCTGTACACTGCAGTGCTCGTCCCTATGGCAGAATTTTCAGAGTGCACGGTGTCAGGGTCCACACCACATGTGGAATCCTGATAGGTTCTTTTAGGGATCTCAAAGCGCAAAAGACACAACAGGGGACAAAACCAGTTACTTTTGCAAAAGATGCACTTTTATTTAGTGCCAACAGAATGCGATAGAGGGACGGAGAGAGAGAGAGACAGAGACAGAGAGAGAGAAAAGGGGTTGGGATTATAGCTACCAGACGGGCAGACGATCCTCGTGGAACCAGCCAATAGATGTCTGTTGCCGTCCGGGGAGATCTCAGGTGTCTTCAGTTTGAAGGTATGTTTTATAGTCTTTTCCAAGGCGTCGGGCGACTGGCCAAAAGGGAGGAAGATTTATGGACTATTGTATGTGGAGATCGTTGCTCAAAGAAGCAGGTGGAAACAGGACGGTCAGTCCTGCAGCAGCCTGCATAGGAGCAACACACCGTGAGCAGTCCATTGTTCTCACACCTGTGGGAGCAGACCGACCCTGGTTGGGATGGGCACCGCCTGAGAACAGTCACTTGGCATTCTTCTCTTCCCTGGCCAGCGCCTTTAAACTGCAGTTCTTTAGGCCTCAGGCGAGGGTCGTTGGGCAGAACAAACGAGAGGCCCAAAGATGGACTCTTACGCCACCCCGTGACCAACGAGCGTCGCTGAGGATTTTCAGCAGTGTGATGTTGTGATGATGTAGCATCTTTAGGACCCGTCATTGGTAGCATATCCCGGAAAGTAGGGACAGAAAAATTAGGGATCAGTGAGAGAGAGGGAAAGAGGAAAGGAAAAGGAAAGAAATAAACACAAAGATAATAGAGCAAAATAATCACAACAAATTGATTGAAAAACAATTTTCACAGCAAATTGAGAACAATTTTTTAAACAAATTAAAATCATAACAAATTGAAAAACAAATTTTCAAACATATCACAATCATAAACCAATCAAAATTAATACAAATCAATAAAATAATTTTCAAACAATTATTAAAGCAAATCAATCAATAAAATAACTCCCAAATAATATTAAAGGAAATCAATATTGATTATAATATGTTTAACAAAATTGATTAAAACAATTGTTTTTATAAAACCATTTTCAAACAAAAAACTTAACATTATTTAAAACTAATAATACCAATCATACAAACACAAAAATTTGAATGATTTTTTAAAATCCACTGCTACATTTTTACAAACACTAAATTACAAGCAGTTCTAAAGCATGCACACCCCTTGCTCATATACTCCAATAGCATTTCAGGATAACTTTCAGTTACAGGCATTCTGATCTATGTCTAAGCAAATATCTTGAGCTCTGATTGCAATTACTTTTACAGATAAACGCTTGTTGTTCCCAAATTAATAGTTTGTTACTTTTCACCAATTTGACAGGCCCATTCTCTATGCTCAAAAGGATAGAGAATAGCTCCGTCATGATTCAGCCTTAATGCAATGAGAGGGAATATTGAATGTACTGAAGCATTACATATGGTCAGTGCAAAGGCTGTGGCTGTGCTTATGCTGGGGTAGTAGTTTCACCAGGATTGGAATTCCTTTTCCTCCACTTCTCATATAATTAAGGCAGCAACTGACTGCATCCACAATTGAACTTGGATACAGCAGAGAGCTAAAGAAATGTTAGCCAATTTATTCATTAATACTTCTAAATCAATACTATTCAAAATTCCCAATCTTGTTCCCACAACACCGGTTATGTCTCTTGTTTGTTTCTTGAAAGGATCCTCCTGGTCTTGCATTGGCAATTTGACTTGTTTAAAAGACCATGCTGATTTAAATAATATTTGTTTTTGGCTAGTTTACCAAATTACCTAAGATCCAATTTTAAAGATTTTCAGGCTCAGTATAACCGGTGGTTGGGTAGTAGGTGTTATAACATTAACATCAAGTTCCCCTCAGTATTTTATATTGTTTTTACCACACATAATTTCATAGGAAAATTGTACAACAGTTCAATTTTGATTTTGAATCTTCACAAAATATAACACAGCTGTAAGGTCCTGTGCTGTAACTGTATACAGGTTTGATGAGGGATTCAGCAATTAATCTTCATGTTCCGTGGTATTATTCTGTGAAAAGTAAACACAACAGAATCTGCCACAAAGAGGCAGGAGGTTAAAATGATGGAACTATTCAGCATGTAATGCAGATTGGGATTCTGTTAACTTCCCAATAATTTGCTGCAAAAAAGGGAGCCACTCTGTACCTCCTTTAAACACAGCATAAGAGTCAGTGTAGTTGCAGACAAAGGAGGCACTCGGCACTTCAAGCTGGAAAACATTCCAAATAACCATCAGCAACCCAACCCAAGAGCCACCCTGTCCCCCAGCAATAATTTGTTCAGCAGAAACAACATTAGTGAACAAAAAATTAGGGAACAAAGATTGTTTGGGGAGAGAGCAGAGGCTATTTTAATTACCAAGACAGGTTTGTCATAGCTGCTACCCAAGCTCTCGGTTTCTGTTATTGCCAGATTTTTTACAGTTCCTTCTGTTACTGAGGATTTCTGGGCCACCCCGTCAGGGGGGGCAGTCCCAGTAGTGGCTATCTTCAAAAACTTCACTTCCTGAGAATGTGTTTGCATTTTCTCTGAGGCAATTTGCAAGTCAGGGCTTTCCAAATGGGAGATTATTTTTTGTGGGTATCCCCCACTACTTCTATTTCATTTCTTCCCACAAGGGTATCATCAGTATATTGACAAACAGCCCTATTGTCAGGTTTGGGTTTTTGGGATGGCCATACAGGGGAGTTTTGCAAGTCCTGTATAACCGGTTTGAGCCCTTCTTTGGCACCAGAAGGAGGAGGGTATTGTTTTCCATTTACAGGTAATTGCATAGGTGATTTATAGCCAGCAGTGAGTTTTATTTCACGTATAATTTGCAAGCAGGCAGCTTTTTGAATGTTTTCTAGGAGTTGGTCGGGAGTACCAACTAAAGCTACAAGGTCTCCCCTTTCCAAAGGGTTAAGCCCTGCTGCCCAATAAACTGCACACTGAGTTGGGGACCATAAATTACGTTTGACTTCTGTTGTTAAGAAAGTCCCATGTCCCCAGTACCCACTAGCTGCTTCTTCTGATAATTTAGTAGCAGTGTACAGGATTTTTGTAGTGGTTATTTGTGGGTCAAAATTCTCATCATTGATAAAACTGTATTCTGTTTTAACCAAAGGTTTCAAGCTAGGGCAGCAATATTCCCCACTATTTTTTATCAGAGTCAGTTCTTTTTGAGGATATATTTGATTACTTGCTTTCTCTTCTGTTTCTTTTGGCAAATCAGTGTGTTTTAAAGTGTTGGTGTGTTCTTGTCTTAGGGCAGCTCTTAAAGAATGATTCTCATCTCTTAAAGAATGAATCTCATCTCTCAAAGCATGATTGTCATTCCTTTCTTCATCTAATTGTTTTTGCAAAATTTCCACTAAATTTTGTAGCGAGTCAATAATTGCTCTTTCTTCACTTCTTCGCGTAAAGCGAGTTTCTATAGCTGCCGTAAGACAGGCCCCCAAAACTGAGCAGAGAATGGTCTTATTTTTGCCCAGTTTGAATTTTGTTTCATGTTGCAAAGAATGTATCCTATCAATCACATTTTCTAAATTAAACCAATTATTGTATGCCCAATCTTCTCCCCCTTGGGAGGGTCTAGCTTTGTACTTAGCTAGCAAAGCATAAAAAGCATTTTTATCTTCTTCGGACATTTTTACGAAGGGACTGAAACCACTCTCAGGAGGCACACTTAAAGTTAC
>NW_026612650.1:9260259-9285182 GCF_029582105.1 Oenanthe melanoleuca
AACACAGTCCCACCATCTGTCATGGACTGATACAGGCTGCACTGGAAAAGGGTGAGGCTCCGGAACATCTACAATATATTGATGACATCATCGTATGGGGGAACACAGCAGCAGAAGTGTTTGAGAAAGGAGAGAAAATTATCCAAATCCTCCTGGAAGCCGGCTTCGCCATCAAGAAGAGTAAGGTTAAGGGACCTGCACGTGAGATCCAGTTCCTGGGAGTGAAGTGGCAAGATGGATGGCGTCAGATTCCTACTGATGTCATTAACAAAATTACAGCTATGTCCCCACCTACCAACAAGAAAGAGACCCAAGCTTTCCTAGGTGCCATAGGCTTTTGGAGAATGCACATCCCTGAGTACAGCCAAATTGTAAGCCCTCTTTACCAGGTCACTCGCAAGAAGAACGATTTCCACTGGGGCCCTGAACAACAGCAAGCTTTTGCCCCGATCAAGCAGGAGATCGCTCATGCAGTGGCCCTTGGCCCAGTCAGGACGGGACCAGAGGTAAAGAATGTGCTCTACTCTGCAGCTGGGAACCATGGTCTGTCCTGGAGCCTGTGGCAGAAGGTGCCTGGTGAAACCCGAGGCCGACCCCTGGGATTTTGGAGCAGAAGTTACAGAGGGTCTGAAGGCAATTACACCCCAACGGAGAAGGAAATTTTGGCCGCCTATGAGGGAGTCCAAGCCGCCTCAGAAGTTATTGGTACGGAAGCACAGCTTCTCCTGGCACCCCGACTACCGGTGCTGGGGTGGATGTTTAGCGGAAAGGTTCCCTCAACCCACCATGCCACCAGTGCCACATGGAGCAAGTGGATAGCCCTCATCACTCAGCGTGCCAGAATCGGGAAACTAAATCGTCCTGGGATTCTGGAAATAATTACAAACTGGCCCGAAGGTGAAAGTTTCGGTGTCGCGGATGAAGAAGAAGAACCAGTGACACGGGCTGAAGAAGCTCCACCATACAACGAGCTACCGGCAGAGGAAACACGCTATGCTCTATTCACTGATGGCTCCTGTCGCGTCGTGGGGATGAACCGGAGATGGAAAGCGGCTGTATGGAGCCCCACACGACGGGTTGCAGAGGCCACTGAAGGAGAGGGTGGATCCAGTCAATTCGCTGAACTCAAAGCTGTCCAACTGGCCCTTAACATCGCAGAGAGAGAGAAATGGCCGAAACTCTATTTATACACTGATTCCTGGGTGGTAGCCAATGCTCTGTGGGGATGGTTGAAGAAATGGAAAAAGGCGAACTGGCAGCGCAGAGGAAAACCAATTTGGGCTGCTGAAGAGTGGAAAGACATCGCTACTCGATTAGAGAAACTACCTGTAAAAGTTCGCCATGTAGATGCCCATGTCCCCAGAAAGAGAGCCAATGAGGAGCAGCAACATAATCAGCAAGTAGATCAAGCTGCAAGGATAGGGGTGTCGAAGATAGACTTAGATTGGGAACACAAGGGAGAATTGTTCCTAGCTCGATGGGCCCATGATGCCTCGGGTCATCAGGGCAGAGATGCCACCTACAAGTGGGCACGAGACCGAGGGGTGGATCTAACCATGGACAGCATCTCTCACGTTATCCACGACTGTGACACGTGCGCTGCCATCAAGCAGGCCAAGCGGGTGAAGCCCCTCTGGTATGGGGGGCGATGGTCCAAGTATAAGTATGGAGAGGCCTGGCAGATTGATTATATCACACTGCCTCAGACCCGCCAGGGCAAGCGCTATGTTCTGACCATGGTGGAAGCCACAACTGGATGGTTAGAGACCTACCCAGTGTCTCATGCTACAGCCCGCAACACCATCCTGGGCCTGGAAAAGCAGGTCCTGTGGAGGCATGGCACCCCTGAGAGAATTGAGTCAGACAATGGGACTCATTTTAAGAACAATCTCATTAACACCTGGTCTAGAGAACATGGTATTGAGTGGGTGTACCACATCCCTTACCATGCACCAGCTGCAGGTAAAGTGGAAAGGTACAATGGATTGCTGAAAACCACCTTGAAGGCATTGGGTGGGGGGTCTTTTAAGAACTGGGAACAACATCTAGCAAAGGCTACTTGGTTAGTTAACACCAGAGGTTCCATCAACCGAGCAGGTCCTGCCCAGTCTGACTCCCTTAATACAGTGGATGGAGATAAAGTCCCAGTGGCCCATGTTAGAGGTCTGTTAGGAAAGGCAGTATGGGTTAATCCTGCCTCGAGTACAGGCAAACCCATTCGTGGGATTGTCTTTGCTCAAGGACCAGGATGCACGTGGTGGATAATGCAGGAAGATGGAACAACACGGTGTATACCACAGGGAGAACTGATTGTAGGATGAGACAGAAAGACATATGTAAGTGTTGAAGGTCTGAGTAAGTGAAATGAGAGGAAATGTGTAAGTGATGAAGGTTTGCGGAAGTCGGATGAAAGCTTTACGTTGTAGTGAGTGGGTGTATATCCCAATCGTGTGTAACGTTCACGATGTGGGATAAGGGGTGGAATGTTCTGGGTTGGTGTTATGTCTGCTCCTCTCCTGCCCCCACACCTCTCTGTCTGCATGGAAATGCCGCCGGTGCCCTTTCTCCCCCCCTGGGGGGGTGGTGCCCTGGGGGCTGGGCTGCTTGGCTTGCCCTGCTGCCCCAGCTGCTGCTGCTGCTTGCTGCTGCTTGCTGCTATCCCAGCCCCGCTGCTTTTGCCCTATTGCTTCTGCCCCGCTGCTGCTGCTGCTGCCCCGGCTCTGCCCTGGCTGCTGCTGCCTTCCCCTTCCCCCTTCTCTCCTTCAGCTCCAAGATCTGTACCGGCTCCTGACGGGACCTGAGCATCAGAGACTGCCTCCGGGGCCTGCCCAAGAAGCTTCTCGCCCTTCCCAGCAGCGACCGTCCTCACTTCGGTGAAAACAGTTCTTTTGTCATCTGGGATTGTACTTTCCTGTTGCTGGGAAGTGTTTTTTTCTTGTGTTTGTTAATAAACAAGTTTTTTCCACTTTTCCCCCCGAGTAAAATTCTCTCTGAGCCCAGTGGGGGGAAGGAATTGTGAGGGGGGTTTAGTTTGGGGGGCTCCTTTGGAGGCTTTCCCCCAGTTTTGTCCTAAACTTGGACACCAATCCTGACCCGTTCCCATTTTCAATCCCTATTTCATTCCCAATCCCGATCCTGTTCCCAATCCTGTCCCCAATCCCATTCCCACTCCCAATCCCTATTTCATTCCAATTCCAGATCCTGCTGCTGTTTTCAGGGAATCATTTTGAGAGGAATGTCACATTTGTCTTTACAAATAAACTGTAAATCTGTTGGTAGATAAAGTTAGCACCTAGAGATAAAAGAAACAATGGGAGAGATTACACTGATTGATAAATGGAAAAAGAGATTTGCCGTTACAAACAAACTGTAAGTTTGCTGGTAAATGAAATTGGGTAACAAAAGATGAAAGAATCAATAGAGGGGGAAACTATGAATTCTACAAGAATTAAAAATTAAAAGGGAGGGTTATACATTAGAGGGGAATGTCAGGTGTCAGGCATTCCGGGAAGTCTGTGCCTCTCGAGTACCTCAGGCAATGGGGAAAGAGAGAGGGAAAAGCGGCCGGGAAATTAGGATATTAAGGGAGGCTGTGTCCTCCAAAAATTTGAGAGATCCCAGGGGAATGCCCCATGGCCTCTCCCTTTATTCGAATAAAGCAGAAAGGACTCCTCTGTCTCCTTTTGGACATAAACCTCTGGTGTTTGTGGATTAATTTTCCTTACAGTTTGGGGTCTCGCCCGGGATATTTCCACTGTCCGGGGCGGCAGGCAGCAGGTGGAGCTGAAGGTGCACCTCACCCAGTTTCGGTAATCAGCTCCCCTGGGCACCGGCTGGCCCCGGGCGATCGATTGGGTTCCTGAGACGGTCCAGGAGACAGACGAGTGGCGGACCAGGGGTCCGTGAAGAGTCCGCAGGGAAGGACCACTGAATATCTCACTGGTGAGTAAAATGGGATCCTAGGGGAGCAAACCTGGGAGGGCGCCCATGGAGGATTGGTTTCACAGGTGAAACAGGACACCCATGGAGGGTTGGATGGTTGAAGCCGGGAAATGGCCCCCAGAGAGTCCCTTGGGGTAAGTGCTGGAGTCTTGGGACAGATTGTATATTCACTCAGAGGTAATTATGAAAATTATGGTAAAATATTGTTATTTTGTGTGCCTAGTGTATAAGTTGTCAAAGGGGCTTATTTAGGCCATGTTATATAGATGCCCTGGGGGGGCAATAAGGGAAATCGAGAAGGGGTCTTGATAGTCCATGGCCTGAGGGGCAAAAACGGGAGTCGAGAGTGGGTCTCGACAGCGGCGGGTGGATGGAGAGTGTTTGTGCGTTGGAACAGAATTGAAGAGGAGTGTGTGATAGATATGGGTGAGGCAATGAGCGGCAGGGCCAGGCACGGAGCTGCGGGACTGAGAACACGGGCTGGGGGCTGTGAGTCTGCCGGTGCTCTGTGCCGGGCTGTGCCTGACCCTGCCACCCCCGGGCAGGGCCGGCAGTGTCCGCTGGCCCCGTGATGCTAGGGACGCCCAGCCGCCTGTGGTGCTGTGGGCCGTGCTCGCTGGGAGCATCGGTGGGGGAGAAGTGTTTGGACTGTAACAGGACAGGCACAGGCTCTGGTATACGGTGTGTGATAAAGAAAAGGAGCACAAAAATAAAGGAATATTTGGGAAATGCGGATTATACATGGAAGGATTGGGATTTTCTTTTGGGAGTTTTGTTTGGGTCATCGGAGAAACTGTCTTTCCCACCAGAGGAACTTAAGATAATTTAAAAAGTGGGGCAGAAAAAAGAGGAAATAATTAGTTTAGAAGGGATGGGAGGCAGTGGATCCCAAAAGCTCTGGCCTTACAATTGTTAAAACAACTTCATGGAGCCATTGGGGCTCTCGAGGGCTGGCAGAAGTCTTCCTAAAAATGTATGCTGCTGTGGGTCTTTTTGGCTTGGCAAAACGAGCTATTGAGGGTTGTTTGACTTGTGCTAGAACCAATAACAAAATTACAAAGAAACTTGACAGAGGAGGGAGGTCTTGGGCTGTACGTCCTTTCCAGAGATGTCAAGTGGATTTTTCAAAAATGCCCCAAGTGGCAAGGTTTAAATATCTTCTGGTAATAGTATGTCAATTAACAGGGTGGCCAGAAGCATTCCCTACTTTTTCACCAACTACAGGATCAGTTGTTAAAGTATTTTTGGAACAAATAATTCCAAAATTGAATTGTGGAAGCAATAGACTCAGGGGAACTCATTTTACAGAAAAAAATAATTCTTCAAGAAGTTATGAGTGCTTTAGGGATACAATGGAAACTGCATACCCCCTGGCACCCCCAGAGTTTGGGTCAGGTTAAAAGAATGAATGGAGAAATAAACACCTCCTAAAGCTGGTGATAAAAACCAAGATGCCATGGGTACTGCTCCTGCCCCTGGCTTTGGCAAGAATAAGGGCCAGATCCAGGAAAAATATTCAATTATCTCCCTTTGAATTAATGTTTAGAATTCCTTACCCTTGTAATTCTCAGCCTAGTGGGGGGTAGAGATAAGTAATGTGTATTTGAGACATTGTGTGGCTTGGATACTATCTGTTGTGAAATCTCTTTGACAGGAGGCTCAGGTAGCACAGACCCTGCCTTTGGACTTTGCTGTTCACAACATCCAGCTAGGAAATTGGATCCTAGTTAAGGAGTGGAAAAAAGCACCGCTAGTGGTGAAGTGGCGTGGACCTTTCCAGGTGTTGCTGACCACAGAAACAGCCGTCAAGACAGCTGAACACGGGTGAACCCATCACACTCTGGTCAAGGTCTCTGAGGCCCCAGAGATTTGGACATCTCATCTGGAGGAGAAGGACGGGAAGCCGCAACTGACACTCCACAGGGGCGGACTGGAGCAGTAGCAAGTGCATCGACATCGAGGGAAGCCTCGTGTGCCCACCCACGGACTGCCTGCTGAAACAGTTTGTGTGGGCATCCCTCCTCTCCAGTCTGCCTGGGGGGCCAGCCCTTTGCTGTCACTGTTTTCTTTATGTTAGGCTGTTTCTGTGCCTTCACTCACCACAGGTGCAAAAGACAATGTGAAAGTAAAAATTATGTTAGGGAATTACATAACACCATCAGAATGTTTCTCTTAATAATCTTACCTTTATACTGTCAGTTAGGGTGGGGCCAGGAATGGGAAAATAAGTTTTTAACTTTAAGAGAAGAAGTAGCAAAAAAACCTTTAACCTTAGCAATTGCTGGGTCTGTGGGGGGGCAGGAGGATCTGAAAACTGGCCTTAGGTGGCCAGCCCAGTCGAACCTAAACGGTGGGTTAGCACCCTGAGTGAGGTCCATAATGGAACAGAATTTTGGGATAAAAAAAGAATTCCATGGTGGCTTCATTCTTCTAAAAGAGGCACTTATTGTCTAAGGAAGCATATCCGTGGGAAAAAGTGTTTGTGACTGGACTTTATCAGTGGAACTGGCAACACTGGAATGGAACTCAAACTCTTTTTAGCAGGTTCTGGTCCAAATATAATAAGACAGATCTGGGATGTAACTGCAGCTAGAAACCTCATGTGGGAGCATGGAAGTGCAAATACTGTGATTCCTATGGTGGGGCAACTATTGTTGGGGGACCACTAGGCCCAGGAAGCAAGCTCTATTTTGACCCCCCAGTGGATCATGAAAATTGGGAAGGTCCTTTTGCCAATGGGACCTGGGCTTTAAAGGGGCATTACTGGATTTGTGGCCAATATGCCTATTACAGGTTACCCCCAAACTGGTCAGGGATATGTTATGTGGGGTGTATCAGACCTCTCTTCTTTCTGCTACCACAGGTTCAGGGAAACCAGTTAGAAATCAAAGTATATGATGATCTAATTAGGGAAAAGCGGTCAATTGATGTATCCCTGGCTGGGGGTAGCACCCAAAAGTGGGTGATAATGAGTGGCCACCTGAACAAACCATACAACACTATGGACCAGCCACTTGGAATCCTAGTAAATTAATATCAGGTGCCAGAGAACCCATTTATAATTTAAATCAAATAGTTAAGTTACAAGCTGTCTTTGAAACAGTAAGTAACCAAACAGCTACAGCTCTTGACCTTCTTGCTGACCAATCTACTCAGATGAGAAATGCAATATTTCAACACCGGATGGTATTAAACTATTTATTAGCAGAAGAAGGGGGCATGTGTGGCAAATTAAATGACTCAAACTGCTGTTTGCAAATACATGACAATAGAAAAGTAGTGAAACAAATAGCCAAAGGAATAAGAAAGTTAGCTCATGTACCGGTCCAAGCATGGAAAGAATGGGAATGGGACATGTTTTCATGGCTACCTGGTAAACAGTGGGTTAAAACAATTGCTTTTTTTCCTCTTACGTGCTGTAGCAACTCCAATCTTTTTACCATGCATGATCCCTTGCTTAATACAACTTATTCAACATGTGATCAAGGGGATGCAGGTTATAGCCATGACTACTGACCCAGAGAAGGCAATAAAAGGACAGAAATTGATGTCAATGCAAATAATTACAAAACCAAAAAAGACACAAAAACAAGAAATTAAGACAATGATAGCTAAAGTTTGTAAAGACAATTACTAAAAATAAAAGAGAAGGGATTGAGAGGAATGTTACATTTGTCTTTACAAATAAATTGTAAATCTGTTGGTAGATAAAGTCAGTGCCTAGAAATAAAAGAAACAATGGGAGGGATTACACTGATTGATAAATGGAAAAAGAGATTTGCCATTACAAACAAACTGTAGGTTTGCTGGTAAATGAAATTGGGTAACAAAAGATGAAAGAAGCAACAGGGGGGGAAACTATGAATTCTATAAGAATTAAAAATTAAAAGGAAGGGTTATACATTAGAGGGGAATGTCAGGTGTCAGGCATTCCGGGAAGTCTGTGCCTCTCGAGTACCTCAGGCAATGGGGAAAGAGAGAGGGAAAAGCGGCTGGGAAATTAGGATATTAAGGGAGGCTGCGTCCTCCAAAAATTTGAGAGATCCCAGGGGAATGCCCCATGGCCTCTCCCTTTATTCGAATAAAGCAGAAAGGACTCCTCTGTCTCCTTTTGGACATAAACCTCTGGTGTTTGTGGATTTATTCTCCTTAAAATTTTGATCTCAACCTCTACCCCAAACCCGGGGGGATCACAACTCCCCAAATCCTGGGGTCAAACACCCCCAAACCCCAAATTTGGGATCAAAACTCCCAATCCCCAAACTTTGGGGTTTGAAATATTTGGGGTGTCCAACCCCTCTGATCCCAAAATTTGGGATTAAAGCCCCCTGATGCCCAAATTCTGGGGTCAAAACTCCCCAAAACCCAAACCCTGGGCTGTCAATACCCACAAATCTCAAATTTTAGGATCGCCCACCTCCCCTCAATTCTCAAACTCTGACGTTAAACCCCCCAAATCCCCATAATTTGGTGTCCAACCCCCCCAAATCCCAATACTTTGGGGCCAACCACCCCCAAACACCAAATCCTGAGGTGTAATACACCCTCGACCGCAAATTTTAGGATCAAACCCCCTCAGACTCCAAACCTTGAGGTGTCAAACCGATGTGTACCACGGAATGCTGCTTCATGAACAGGCATGTAGTAGCAAAGCAAGCTGACGCTGATCCTGCTTCATGCCCCTAGTCACTGACAAGCGCTACGCTGCGAAGAGCACTCTGGGGCTCTGCGGCTTCCTTGTTCGCGCTATGTAGCCTTCAGCGATTTCTCTCTAAGCGAGCTGAAGTGTCGTCTCCTGCTAGCACAGAACACTCTGCTGAGGGGTTTTGCTGCTGCCAAAACATGCTTGTCATGTGCACTTTGCTGTTAAACCCCTGTACCATACGAGATTACCCTGCTTCTTGTAAGCTTACAATGCACTGTTTCAACTCTGCATAGCAAAGAGCACTGCAGTGTACAGAACGCTAAGGAGAAAGCATGCACAGCACACAGTAGTTCTCACTTTGCACTGCACTCAGAACTGAGTTCTCTGCATCACGGATGTGTACCACAGAATGCTGCTTCATGAACAGGCATGTAGTATCAAAGCAAGCTGACGCTGATCCTGCTTCATGCCCCTAGTCGCTGACAAGCGCTACGCTGCGAAGAGCATTCCGGGGCTCTGCGGCTTCCTTCTTCGCGCTATGTAGCTGTCAGGGTCCACACCATATGCAGAGTCCTGATAGGTTCTTTTAGGGATCTCAAAGCACAAAAGACACAGCAGGGGACAAAACCAGTTTACTTTTGCAAAAGATTCACTTTTATTTAGTGCCAACAAAGTGCGATAGAGGGACAGAGAGAGAGACAGAGACAGAGAGAGAGAGAAAGGGGATTGGGGTTATAGCTACCAAGATGGGCAGACGATCTTCGTGGAAGCAGCCGAGGTCCGTTGCCATCTGGGGAGATCTCAGGGGTCTTCAGTTTGAAGGTATATTTTATAGTCTTTTCCAAGGCGTCGGGCGACTGGCCAAAAGGGGGGAAGATTTATGGACTATTGTATGTGGAGATCGTTTCTCAAAGAAGCAGGTGGAACCAGGATGGTGCGCAAGTGGCCTGCGTAGGAGCAGTGCATCATGGCAAGCTCCAGGCCCACAGCCTGCGTAGCAGTGCATCATGGCAAGATCCAGGCACACCATCAGTCCTTGTTATCAGTCCTGCAGCAAGTAGCCTGCGTAAGAGCAGCATACCATGACCAGTCCATTGTTTTCACACCTGAGGGAGCAGATCACCCTTAGTTGGGATGGGCACCAACTGAGAACAGTCACTTGGCATTCTTCTCTTCCCTGGCCAGCGCCTTTAAACTGCAGTTCTTTAGGCCTCCGGCAAGGGTCGTTCGGCAGAACAAATGAGAGGCTCTTAGATGGACTCTTACACCACCCCGTGACCAACGAGCGTCGCTGAGGAACTCCAGCAGTGTGATGTTGTGACGATGTAGCATCTTCAGGACCCGTCATTGGTAGCATATCGTCTTTTGCTAGGGACAACCCCACACTTGGGAGCATCTTGATATTTTAAAGCACTTATCTGAGCCCCGGTGTCAACAATGAAAGTTATTAGTGCACGTTTGGAGCCAACTATTGCAGTGATCAACAGGTCACCCGTTCTTGGGTCTTTTGTGAGCTTTCTTAAAAACAGGTAATCTCCGTCCCTGTGCCCACAAGTTAGAGACGGAGTTTCTAGTTTAACTGGGGCTGGTTTGTTTTATTTTCCTGAAGCTGAGGGAGAAGTGACTGGGTTTCATGTGATTCGTTACCTGGCACCAGTTGTGGTTGCAATGCCTCATTGTCTAGTATTTGTGTAGGGGAAAATTTTGGCTTATTGCCCAAGGCTTGTTTTTTTGGTTTGCTGCTGAAAGCTTGTGAAGGGGGTGCACTGGGTTGCAAGTTGGATGTATTTTGTACTACAGGTTTGGGGCAGTGCCAGTTGGAAATTATTTTAGCTAATTTTTTGGAACGACAAGCCGTCCATTACTTCTCATGGCACTCCCCTTGTAAGTCCTAAGGACCACAGTTTCTGTCAGCTAGTAAGATTTTTGTGGACTGGTTTTCCCCTTTCTTGCTTTTCATTAGGGGAGACAATATGTCTGACCCCTCTAGTTTTCTCGAGCCTGTCTTCTGGAAGTTTGATTGGCCCATATTTTCTGTTATAATTAATCAGTTCCTCTGCGACTTCCCCCCATGTCCAAACTTTATGATCAGTATCCATGCTTGAGGGTTGGGCAGGAGTCACAGTTGGCGTAAAGCCAGGGCTTTCAGTAGAACTGGTTTGACTGCTTGAACGTCGTCGCCCAAGAAATCTATCAAGTCTGTCTACAGGAGCTATAGATGCTATTGTCTTTTGAACAAGAATTGCTGTTGGTTTAAGAGATTCAGGGAGACCCCTAATTAAAGGTGTCATAATCTCAGGCTTTACCGGCAATTGCATTGGTGATTCATAGCCAGGGTTCAATTTTCGTTCATGTATCATTTGCAAGCAGGCAGCTTTATGGATGTTTTCTAAGAGTTGGTCTGGGGTGCCAGTTATGGCTAGAGGATCACCTCTTTCTAGGGGGCTAAGTCCCCCAGCCCAATAGGCTGCACGCTGTGTCAGAGACCATGAAACACGATTGTTTCCAGTTGTTAAAAATACTCCAGGCCCCCAGTAACCACTGGCTTCTTGTTCACTTAATTTAATTTGATCACCTCCAGTAAGTGAAACTCTAAAAACGTACTCGGTCTCAGATTCTTGGGGGAGACGTGAGTATTCTTTCTTTAATTTGGCCAATTCAGTGGCAGTGTATGGTATTTCTTTGGAGGTTATGTGGGGGTCAAAATCCTCTTCGTTCAGGTACCTGTATTCTGTTTTAACAAGAGGTCTCAATTTAGAGCAGCAATTTTCCCCACAATTTTGTATGTGTGCCAATTCTTTCTGGGGGTATATCTGCTTTATATGGTATGTTTCCTTTTCTCCTGTCTCCTTAGGTGTATCTGCATGCTGTGAGGCATTGGAGAGTTGCAACAAATAGTTGAGGTTTCTTTCTTGCTCTAATTGGTTTTGCAAAATTTCTATGTGATTTCTTTCTTGTGCTAATTGGTTTTGTAAAGTTTCTACATTATCTATTTCCTGCTCTAATAGTTTTTGCAAGGCTTCTACCAAGCCTTGCAAAGAGCCTATAACTGCCTTTTCTTCACTCACTCGTCTGAAACAAGCTTCCACAGCTGCTGAGAGACAAGCACCTAGAACTGTGCAAAGTATGGTTTTATTATTCTTTCTCAGTTTGAATTTGGTTTCATGTTGCAAAGAGTGTATTCTATCAATCACATTTTCTAAATTAAACCAGTTATTGTATGCCCAATCATCTCCCCCTTGGGAGGGTCTGGCTTTGTACTTAGCTAGCAAAGCATAAAAAGCATTTTTATCATCTTCAGACATTTTTACGAAGGGACTAAAACCACTCTCAGGGAGGCACACTTAAAATTACACAAAAAGCACAGCTAAAACTGTGTTTCCCTTCTCATCCCTGGAGCGGGTGAAGAGACCACACTACTTGGGAGGTACTACCTTAGTTACAAAACAGCTTGTCTCTTCACAATCCCAAGTAGTCAAAAACAACAACAACAAACACCCAGCCTTTAGCTGAGGACAACCCCTTTCTTCCCTGCCTGGGTTAGGGGTCTAAAACAACAAACACCCAGCCTTTAGCTGAGGACAATCCCCTTTCTTCCCTGCCTGGGTTAGGTTCTCTCCTCAACTACAACAAGCAGCTCAACAACACATACACTACAAAAACACAAGTCCCATCTTTTGCACAGTTGAGATCCTTTACAAAAAGTTCTCCGATAACTGAAATGGAGTTGATTCTCCACCTGGGTCTGTGTGCAGATTGTGGGAAAAACCCAATACCACCTCCCTTGGTTTCCAACACTGTTCAGTCCTTACGGTACTGACAGGCTGGGTGCGGCTGAAATGGCACAGGTCTTCCCCTGGTACAAAGTGCACAGAGAACCCCCAACTCCTCCAGTATCAGGGAATCTGAATTGCCAACTATACCAATTTAATGTCAGGGTCCACACCACATGCAGAGTCCTGATAGGTTCTTTTAGGGATCTCAAAGCACAAAAGACACAGCAGGGGACAAAACCAGTTTACTTTTGCAAAAGATTCACTTTTATTTAGTGCCAACAAAGTGCGATAGAGGGACAGAGAGAGAGACAGAGACAGAGAGAGAGAGAAAGGGGGTTGGGATTATAGCTACCAAGGCGGGCAGACGATCTTCATGGAAGCAGCCGAGGTCCGTTGCCGTCCGGGGAGATCTCAGGGGTCTTCAGTTTGAAGGTATATTTTATAGTCTTTTCCAAGGGGGAAAGATTTATGGACTATTGTATGTGGAGATCATTGCTCAAAGAAGCAGGTGGAACCAGGACGGTGCGCAAGTGGCCTGCATAGGAGCAGTGCATCATGGCAAGCTCCAGGCCCACAGCCTGTGTAGGAGCAGTGCATCATGGCAAGCTCCAATCACACCATCAGTCCTTGTTATCAGTCCTGCAGCAAGTAGCCTGAGTAAGAGCAGCACACCATGACCAGTCCATTGTTTTCACACCTGAGGGAGCAGATCGCCCTTGGTTGGGATGGGCACCAACTGAGAACAGTCACTTGGCATTCTTCTCTTCCCTGGCCAGCGCCTTTAAACTGCAGGTCTTTAGGCCTCCGGCGAGGGTGGTTGGGCAGAAAAAACCAGAGGCCTTTAAATGGACTTTTACAGTAGCCTTCGGCGATTTCTCTCAAACCGAGCTGAAGTGTCGTCTCCTGCTAGCACAGAACACTCTGCTGATGGGTATTGCTGCTGCCAAAACACGCCTGTCATGTGCACTTTGCTGTTCAAAGCCCTGAACCATACGAGAATACCGTTCTCTGTGTAAGCTTACAATGCAATATTTGAACTCTGCATAGGGACGAGAACTGCAGTGTACAGAACGCTAAGGAGAAAGCATGCACAGCACACAGTAGTTCTCACTTTGCACTGCACTCAGAACTGAGATGTCTGCATCACGGATATGTACCACAGAAGACTGCTTGGCGAATGGGTTTGTAGTAGCAAAGCAAGCTGACGTTGATCCTGCTTCATGCCTCTAGTCACTGACAAGCGATCTGCTGCCAAGTGCACTCTCCAGTGCTCTGCAGCCTCCTTCTTCGCGCTATGTATCCTGCGGCGATATCTCTCTAGGCGAGGTAGAGTGTCGTCTCCTGCTAACACAGAACACTCTGCTGCTAGGTTTTTCTAGTGCCAAAACACGCCTGGCGTGTGCACTTTTCTGTCAAATTCTCTGCACCATACGAGAATGCCCTGCTCCTTGTAAGAGTACCATGCACTCTGTAAATTCTACATAGGGACGAGCACTGCAGTGTACATAACGCTAAGGAGAAAGCATGCACAGCACACAGTAGTTCTCACTTTGCACTGCACTCAGAACTGAGTTCTCCGCATCACGGATATGTACCACAGAAGACTGCTTGGCGAATGGGTTTGTAGTAGCAAAGCAAGCTGACGTTGATCCTGCTTCATGCCTCTAGTCACTGACAAGTGATCTGCTGCCAAGTGCACTCTCCAGTGCTCTGCAGCCTCCTTCTTCGCGCTATGTATCCTGCGGCGATATCTCTCTAGGCGAGGTAGAGTGTCGTCTCCTGCTAACACAGAACACTCTGCTGCTAGGTTTTGCTAGTGCCAAAACACGCCTGGCGTGTGCACTTTTCTGTCAAATTCTCTGCACCACACGAGAATGCCCTGCTCCTTGTAAGAGTACCGTGCTCTCTGTAAATTCTGCATAGGGACGAGCACTGCAGTGTACATAACGCTAAGGAGAAAGCATGCACAGCACACAGTAGTTCTCACTTTGCACTGCACTCAGAACTGAGTTCTTTGCATCACGGATATGTACCACAGAAGACTGCTTGGCGAATGGGTTTGTAGTAGCAAAGCAAGCTGACGTTGATCCTGCTTCATGCCTCTAGTCACTGACAAGCGATCTGCTGCCAAGTGCACTCTCCAGTGCTCTGCAGCCTCCTTCTTCGCGCTATGGATCCTGCGGCGAGATGTCTCTAGGCGAGGTGGAGTGTCGTCTCCTGCTAACACAGAACACTCTGCTGGTAGGTTTTACTAGTGCCAAAACACGCCTGGCGTGTGCACTTTTCTGTCAAATTCTCTGCACCATACGAGAATGCCCTGCTCCTTGTAAGAGTACCGTGCACTCTGTAAATTCTGCATAGGGACGTACAGAACGCTAAGGAGAAAGCATGCACAGCACACAGTAGTTCTCACTTGGCACTGCACTTAGAACTGAGTTCTCTGCATCACGGATATGTAAAACAGAACACTGCTTGGCCAATAGGTATGTAGTAGCAAAGCAAGCTGACGTTGATCCTGCTTCATGCCTCTAGTCACTGACAAGCGATCTGCTGCCAAGTGCACTCTCCAGTGCTCTGCAGCCTCCTTCTTCGCGCTATGGATCCTGCGGCGAGATCTCTCTAGGCGAGGTAGAGTGTCGTCTCCTGCTAACACAGAACACTCTGCTGGTAGGTTTTACTAGTGCCAAAACACGCCTGGCGTGTGCACTTTTCTGTCAAATTCTCTGCACCATAGGAGAATGCCCTGCTCCTTGTAAGAGTAGCGTGCACTCTGTAAATTCTGCATAGGGACGTACAGAACGCTAAGGAGAAAGCATGCACAGCACACAGTAGTTCTCACTTGGCACTGCACTCAGAACTGAGTTCTCTGCATCACGGATATGTACCACAGAACACTGCTTGGCGAATGGGTTTGTAGTAGCAAAGCAAGCTGACGTTGATCCTGCTTCATGCCTCTAGTCACTGACAAGCGATCTGCTGCCAAGTGCACTCTCCAGTGCTCTGCAGCAGCCTCCTTCTTCGCGCTATGTATCCTGCGGCGATATCTCTCTAGGCGAGGTAGAGTGTCAGTCTCCTGCTAACACAGAACACTCTGCTGCTAGGTCTTGCTAGTGCCAAAACACGCCTGGCGTGTGCACTTTTCTGTCAAATTCTCTGCACCATACGAGAATGCCCTGCTCCTTGTAAGAGTACCGTGCACTCTGTAAATTCTGCATAGGGACGTACAGAAAGCTAAGGAGAAAGCATGCACAGCACACAGTAGTTCTCACTTTGCACTGCACTCAGAACTGAGTTCTCTGCATCACGGATATGTACCACAAAAGACTGCTTGGCGAATGGGTTTGTAGTAGCAAAGCAAGTTGACGTTGATCCTGCTTCATGCCTCTAGTCACTGACAAGCGATCTGCTGCCAGGTGCACTCTCCAGTGCTCTGCAGCCTCCTTCTTCGCGCTATGGATCCTGCGGCGATATGTCTCTAGGCGAGGTATAGTGTCGTCTCCTGCTAACACAGAACACTCTGCTGCTAGGTTTTGCTAGTGCCAAAACACGCCTGGCGTGTGCACTTTTCTGTCCAACTCTCTGTACCATACGAGAATGCCTCGCTCCTTGTAAGCGTACCGTGCACTCTGTAAATTCTGCCATAGGGACGAGCACTGCAGTGTACATAACGCTAAGGAGAAAGCATGCACAGCACACAGTAGTTCTCACTTGGCACTGCACTCAGAACTGAGTTCTCTGCATCACGGATATATACCACAGAAGACTGCTTGGCGAATGGGTTTGTAGTAGCAAAGCAAGCTGACGTTGATCCTGCTTCAAGCCTCTAGTCACTGACAAGCGATCTGCTGCCAAGTGCACTCTCCAGTGCTCTGCAGCCTCCTTCTTCGCTCTATGGATCCTGCGGCGATATCTCTCTAGGCGAGGTAGAGTGTAGTCTCCTGCTAACACACAACACTCTGCTGCTAGGTTTTGCTAGTGCCAAAACACGCCTGGCGTGTGCACTTTTCTGTCAAATTCTCTGCACCATAAGAGAATGCCCTGCTCCTTGTAAGAGTACCGTGCACTCTGTAAATTCTGCATAGGGACGAGCACTGCAGTGTACAGAAGGCTAAAGAGAAAGCATGCACAGGACACAGTAGTTCTCACTTGGCACTGCACTCAGAACTGAGTTCTCTGCATCACGGCTATGTACCACAGAAGACTGCTTGGCCAATAGGTATGTAGTAGCAAAGCAAGCTGACGTTGATCCTGCTTCATGCCTCTCGTCACTGACAAGCGATCTGCTGCCAAGTGCACTCTCCAGTGCTCTGCAGCCTCCTTCTTCGCGCTATGGATCCTGCGGCGATATCTCTCTAGGCGAGGTAGAGTGTTGTCTCCTGCTAACACAGAACACTCTGCTGCTAGGTTTTGCTAGTGCCAAAACACGCCTGGCGTGTGCACTTTTCTGTCAAATTCTCCGCACCATAGGAGAATGCCCTGCTCCTTGTGAGAGTACCGTGCACACTGTAAATTCTGCATAGGGACGTACAGAATGCTAAGGAGAAAGCATGCACAGCACACAGTAGTTCTCACTTGGCACTGCACTCAGAACTGAGATCTCTGCATCACGGCTATGTACCACAGAAGACTGCTTGGCGAATAGGTTTGTAGTAGCAAAGCAAGCTGACGTTGATCCTGCTTCATGCCTCTAGTAGCTGACAAGCGATCTGCTGCCAAGTGCACTCTCCAGTGCTCTGCAGCCTCCTTCTTCGCGCTATGTATCCTGCGGCGATATCTCTCTAGGCGAGGTAGAGTGTCGTCTCCTGCTAACACAGAACACTCTGCTGCTAGGTTTTGCTAGTGCCAAAACACGCCTGGCGTGTGCACATTTCTGTCAAAGTCTCTGTACCATACGAGAATACCTCGCTCCTTGTAAGCGTACCGTGCACTCTGTAAATTCTGCATAGGGACGAGCTCTGCAGTGTACAGAACGCTAAGGAGAAAGCATGCACAGCACACAGTAGTTCTCACTTTGCACTGCACTCAGAACTGATTTCTCTGCATCACGGCTATATACCACAGAAGACTGCTTGGCGAATGGGTTATGTAGTAGCAAAGCAAGCTGACGTTGATCCTGCTTCATGCCTCTAGTCACTGACAAGCGATCTGCTGCCAAGTGCACTCTCCAGTGCTCTGCAGCCTCCTTCTTCGCGCTATGTATCCTGCGGCGATATCTCTCTAGGCGAGGTAGAGTGTCGTCTCCTGCTAACACAGAACACTCTGCTGCTAGGTTTTGCTAGTGCCAAAACACGCCTGGCGTGTGCACTTTTCTGTCCAACTCTCTGTACCATACGAGAATGCCCTGCTCCTTGGAAGCGTACCGTGCACTCTGTAAATTCTGCCATAGGGACGAGCACTGCAGTGTACAGAACGCTAAGGAGAAAGCATGCACAGCACACAGTAGTTCTCACTTTGCACTACACTTAGAACTGAGTTCTCTGCATCACGGCTATGTACCACAGAAGACTGCTTGACTAATGGGTATGTAGTAGCAAAGCAAGCTGACGTTGATCCTGCTTCATGCCTCTAGTCACTGACAAGCGATCTGCTGCCGAAGTGCACTCTCCAGTGCTCTGCAGCCTCCTTCTTCGCGCTATGTATCTTGCGGCGATATCTCTCTAGGCGAGGTAGAGTGTCGTCTCCTGCTAACACAGAACACTCTGCTGCTAGGTTTTGCTAGTGCCAAAACACGCCTGGCGTGTGCACTTTTCTGTCCAACTCTCTGTACCATACGAGAATGCCCTGCTCCTTGGAAGCGTACCGTGCACTCTGTAATTCTGCCATAGGGATCGAGCACTGCAGTGTACAGAACGCTAAGGAGAAAGCATGCACAGCACACAGTAGTTCTCACTTGGCACTACACTTAGAACTGAGTTCTCTGCATCACGGCTATGTACCACAGAAGACTGCTTGACCAATAGGTATGTAGTAGCAAAGCAAGCTGACGTTGATCCTGCTTCATGCCTCTAGTCACTGACAAGCGATCTGCTGCCAAGTGCTCTCTCTAGGCGAGGTAAGGTGTCGTCTCCTGCTAACACAGAACACTCTGCTGCTAGGTTTTGCTAGTGCCAAAACACGCCTGGCGTGTGCACTTTTCTGTCACACTCTCTGTACCATACGAGAATGCCCTGCTCCTTGGAAGCGTACCGTGCACTCTGAAAATTCTGCCATAGGGATGAGAACTGCAGTGTACAGAACGCTAAGGAGAAAGCATGCACAGCACACAGTAGTTCTCACTTGGCACTACACTTAGAACTGAGTTCTCTGCATCACGGCTATGTACCACAGAAGACTGCTTGGCGAATGGCTAGGTAGTAGCAAAGCAAGCTGACGTTGATCCTGCTTCATGCCTCTAGTCACTGACAAGCGATCTGCTGCGAAGTGCACTCTCCAGTGCTCTGCAGCCTCCTTCTTCGCGCTATGTGTCCTGCGGCGAGATCTCTCTAGGCGAGGTAAGGTGTCGTCTCCTGCTAACACAGAACACTCTGCTGCTAGGTTTTGCTAGTGCCAAAACACGCCTGGCGTGTGCACTTTTCTGTCAAACTCTCTGTACCATACGAGAATGCCCTGCTCCTTGGAAGCGTACCGTGCACTCTGTAAATTCTGCATAGAGATGAGCACTGCAGTGTACAGAACGCTAAGGAGAAAGCATGCACAGCACACAGTAGTTCTCACTTGGCACTACACTTAGAACTGAGTTCTCTGCATCACGGCTATGTACCACAGAAGACTGCTTGGCGAATGGCTATGTAGTAGCAAAGCAAGCTGACGTTGATCCTGCTTCATGCCTCTGTCACTGACAAGCGATCTGCTGCGAAGTGCACTCTCCAGTGCTCTGCAGCCTCCTTCGCGCTATGTGTCCTGCGGCGATATCTCTCTAGGCGAGGTAAGGTGTCGTCTCCTGCTAACACAGAACACTCTGCTGCTAGGTTTTGCTAGTGCCAAAACACGCCTGGCGTGTGCACTTTTCTGTCAAACTCTCTGTACCATACGAGAATGCCCTGCTCCTTGGAAGCGTACCGTGCACTCTGTAAATTCTGCCATAGAGATGAGAACTGCAGTGTACAGAACGCTAAGGAGAAAGCATGCACAGCACACAGTAGTTCTCACTTGGCACTACACTTAGAACTGAGTTCTCTGCATCACGGCTATGTACCACAGAAGACTGCTTGGCGAATGGCTATGTAGCTAGCAAAGCAAGCTGACGTTGATCCTGCTTCATGCCTCTAGTCACTGACAAGCGATCTGCTGCCAAGTGCACTCTCCAGTGCTCTGCAGCCTCCTTCTTCGCGCTATGTGTCCTGCGGCGAGATCTCTCTAGGCGAGGTAAAGTGTCGTCTCCTGCTAACACAGAACACTCTGCTGCTAGGTTTTGCTAGTGCCAAAACACGCCTGGCGTGTGCACTTTTCTGTCAAAGTCTCTGTACCATACGAGAATGCCCTGCTCCTTGGAAGCGTACCGTGCACCCTGTAAATTCTGCCATAGGGATGAGAACTGCAGTGTACAGAACGCTAAGGAGAAAGCATGCACAGCACACAGTAGTTCTCACTTGGCACTACACTTAGAACTGAGTTCTCTGCATCACGGCTATGTACCACAGAAGACTGCTTGGCGAATGGCTAGGTAGCAGCAAAGCAAGCTGACGTTGATCCTGCTTCATGCCTCTAGTCACTGACAAGCGATCTGCTGCGAAGTGCACTCTCCAGTGCTCTGCAGCCTCCTTCTTCGCGCTATGTGTCTTGCGGCGAGATCTCTCTAGGCGAGGTAAGGTGTCGTCTCCTGCTAACACAGAACACTCTGCTGCTAGGTTTTGCTAGTGCAAAAACACGCCTGGCGTGTGCACTTTTCTGTCAAAGTCTCTGTACCATACGAGAATGCCCTGCTCCTTGGAAGCGTACCAGTGCACTCTGTAAATTGTGCCATAGAGATGAGAACTGCAGTGTACAGAACGCTAAGGAGAAAGCATGCACAGCACACAGTAGTTCTCACTTGGCACTACACTTAGAACTGAGTTCTCTGCATCACGGCTATGTACCACAGAAGACTGCTTGGCGAATGGCTATGTAGCAGCAAAGCAAGCTGACGTTGATCCTGCTTCATGCCTCTAGTCACTGACAAGCAATCTGCTGCCAAGTGCACTCTCCAGTGCTCTGCAGCCTCCTTCTTCGCGCTATGTATCCTGCGGCGATATCTCTCTAGGCGAGGTAGAGTGTCGTCTCCTGCTAACACAGAACACTCTGCTGCTAGGTTTTGCTAGTGCCAAAACACGCCTGGCGTGTGCACTTTTCTGTCAAATTCTCTGTACCATACGAGAATGCCCTGCTCCTTGTAAGAGTACCGTGCACTCTGTAAATTCTGCCATAGGGACGAGCACTGCAGTGTACAGAACGCTAAGGAGAAAGCATGCACAGCACACAGTAGTTCTCACTTGGCACTGCACTCAGAACTGAGTTCTCTGCATCACGGATATGTACCACAGAAGACTGCTTGGCGAATGGGTTTGTAGTAGCAAAGCAAGCTGACGTTGATCCTGCTTCATGCCTCTAGTCACTGACAAGCGATCTGCTGCCAAGTGCACTCTCCAGTGCTCTGCAGCCTCCTTCTTCGCGCTATGGATCCTGCGGCGATATCTCTCTAGGCGAGGTAGAGTGTCGTCTCCTGCTAACACAGAACACTCTGCTGGTAGGTTTTGCTAGTGCCAAAACACGCCTGGCGTGTGCACTTTTCTGTCAAATTCTCTGCACCATACGAGAATGCCCTGCTCCTTGTAAGAGTACCGTGCACTCTGTAAATTCTGCATAGGGACGTACAGAACGCTAAGGAGAAAGCATGCACAGCACACAGTAGTTCTCACTTGGCACTGCACTTAGAACTGAGTTCTCTGCATCACGGATATGTACCACAGAAGACTGCTTGGCCAATAGGTATGTAGTAGCAAAGCAAGCTGACGTTGATCCTGCTTCATGCCTCTAGTCACTGACAAGCGATCTGCTGCCAAGTGCACTCTCCAGTGCTCTGCAGCCTCCTTCTTCGCGCTATGGATCCTGCGGCGAGATCTCTCTAGGCGAGGTAGAGTGTCGTCTCCTGCTAACACAGAACACTCTGCTGGTAGGTTTTGCTAGTGCCAAAACACGCCTGGCGTGTGCACTTTTCTGTCAAATTCTCTGTACCATACGAGAATGCCCTGCTCCTTGTAAGAGTACCGTGCACTCTGTAAATTCTGCATAAGCACGTACAGAACGCTAAGGAGAAAGCATGCACAGCACACAGTAGTTCTCACTTGGCACTGCACTTAGAACTGAGTTCTCTGCATCACGGCTATGTACCACAGAAGACTGCTTGGCGAATGGGTATGTAGTAGCAAAGCAAGCTGACGTTGATCCTGCTTCATGCCTCTAGTCACTGACAAGCGAATCTGCTGCCGAAGTGCACTCTCCAGTGCTCTGCAGCCTCCTTCTTCGCGCTATGTGTCCTGCGGCGATATCTCTCTAGGCGAGGTAAGGTGTCGTCTCCTGCTAACACAGAACACTCTGCTGCTAGGTTTTGCTAGTGCCAAAACACGCCTGGCGTGTGCACTTTTCTGTCAAATTCTCTGCACCATACGAGAATGCCCTGCTCCTTGGAAGCGTACCGTGCACTCTGTAAATTCTGCCATAGGGATGAGCACTGCAGTGTACATAACGCTAAGGAGAAAGCATGCACAGCACACAGTAGTTCTCACTTGGCACTACACTTAGAACTGAGTTCTCTGCATCACGGCTATGTACCACAGAAGACTGCTTGGCGAATGGGTATGTAGTAGCAAAGCAAGCTGACGTTGATCCTGCTTCATGCCTCTATCACTGACAAGCGATCTGCTGCCAAGTGCACTCTCCAGTGCTCTGCAGCCTCCTTCTTCTTTGCGCTATGTATCCTGCGGCGATATCTCTCTAGGCGAGGTAAGGTGTCGTCTCCTGCTAACACAGAACACTCTGCTGCTAGGTTTTGCTAGTGCCAAAACACGCCTGGCGTGTGCACTTTCTGTCCAACTCTCTGTACCATACGAGAATGCCTCTGCTCCTTGGAAGCGTACCGTGCACTCTGTAAATTCTGCATAGGATGAGCACTGCAGTGTACAGAACGCTAAGGAGAAAGCATGCACAGCACACAGTAGTTCTCACTTGGCACTACACTTAGAACTGAGTTCTCTGCATCACGGATATGTACCACAGAAGACTGCTTGGCGAATGGGTATGTAGTAGCAAAGCAAGCTGACGTTGATCCTGCTTCATGCCTCTAGTCACTGACAAGCGATCTGCTGCGAAGTGCACTCTCCAGTGCTCTGCAGCCTCCTTCTTCGCGCTATGTATCCTGCGGCGATATCTCTAGGCGAGGTAGAGTGTCGTCTCCTGCTAACACAGAACACTCTGCTGGTAGGTTTTGCTAGTGCCAAAACACGCCTGGCGTGTGCACTTTTCTGTCAAACTCTCTGTACCATACGAGAATGCCCTGCTCCTTGTAAGCGTACCGTGCACTCTGTAAATTCTGCATAGGGACGAGCACTGCAGTGTACAGAACGCTAAGGAGAAAGCATGCACAGCACACAGTAGTTCTCACTTGGCACTGCACTCTAGAACTGAGTTCTCTGCATCACGGCTATGTACCACAGAAGACTGCTTGGCCAATAGGTATGTAGTAGCAAAGCAAGCTGACGTTGATCCTGCTTCATGCCTCTAGTCACTGACAAGCGAATCTGCTGCCGAAGTGCACTCTCCAGTGCTCTGCAGCCTCCTTCTTCGCGCTATGTGATCCTGCGGCGATATCTCTCTAGGCGAGGTAGAGTGTCGTCTCCTGCTAACACAGAACACTCTGCTGCTAGGTTTTGCTAGTGCCAAACACGCCTGGCGTGTGCACTTTTCTGTCAAATTCTCTGTACCATACGAGAATGCCCTGCTCCTTGGAAGCGTACCGTGCACTCTGTAAATTCTGCATAGGATGAGAACTGCAGTGTACAGAACGCTAAGGAGAAAGCATGCACAGCACACAGTAGTTCTCACTTGGCACTACACTTAGAACTGAGTTCTCTGCATCACGGCTATGTACCACAGAAGACTGCTTGGCGAATAATGTGTAGTAGCAAAGCAAGCTGACGTTGATCCTGCTTCATGCCTCTAGTCACTGACAAGCGATCTGCTGCAAGTGCACTCTCCAGTGCTCTGCAGCCTCCTTCTTCGCGCTATGTATCCTGCGGCGATATCTCTCTAGGCGAGGTAGAGTGTCGTCTCCTGCTAACACAGAACACTCTGCTGCTAGGTTTTGCTAGTGCCAAAACACGCCTGGCGTGTGCACTTTTCTGTCCAACTCTCTGTACCATACGAGAATGCCCTGCTCCTTGGAAGCGTACCGTGCACTCTGTAAATTCTGCATAGGGACGAGCACTGCAGTGTACAGAACGCTAAGGAGAAAGCATGCACAGCACACAGTAGTTCTCACTTTGCACTACACTCAGAACTGAGTTCTCTGCATCACGGCTATGTACCACAGAAGACTGCTTGGCGAATGGGTATGTAGTAGCAAAGCAAGCTGACGTTGATCCTGCTTCATGCCTCTAGTCACTGACAAGCGATCTGCTGCCAAGTGCACTCTCCAGTGCTCTGCAGCCTCCTTTTCGCGCTATGTATCCTGCGGCGATATCTCTCTAGGCGAGGTAGAGTGTCGTCTCCTGCTAACACAGAACACTCTGCTGCTAGGTTTTGCTAGTGCCAAAACACGCCTGGCGTGTGCACTTTCTGTCCAACTCTCTGTACCATACGAGAATGCCCTGCTCCTTGGAAGCGTACCGTGCACTCTGTAAATTCTGCATAGGGATCGAGCACTGCAGTGTACAGAACGCTAAGGAGAAAGCATGCACAGCACACAGTAGTTCTCACTTTGCACTGCACTTAAAACTGAGTTCTCTGCATCACGGCTATGTACCACAGAAGACTGCTTGACCAATAGGTATGTAGTAGCAAAGCAAGCTGACGTTGATCCTGCTTCATGCCTCTAGTCACTGACAAGCGATCTGCTGCGAAGTGCACTCTCCAGTGCTCTGCAGCCTCCTTCTTCGCGCTATGTGTCCTGCGGCGAGATCTCTCTAGGCGAGGTAAGGTGCGGTCTCCTGCTAACACAGAACACTCTGCTGCTAGGTTTTGCTAGTGCCAAAACACGCCTGGCGTGTGCACTTTTCTGTCAAAGTCTCTGTACCATACGAGAATGCCCTGCTCCTTGGAAGCGTACCGTGCACTCTGAAAATTCTGCCATAGAGATGAGAACTGCAGTGTACAGAACGCTAAGGAGAAAGCATGCACAGCACACAGTAGTTCTCACTTGGCACTACACTTAGAACTGAGTTCTCTGCATCACGGCTATGTACCGCAGAAGACTGCTTGGCGAATGGCTATGTAGCAGCAAAGCAAGCTGACGTTGATCCTGCTTCATGCCTCTAGTCACTGACAAGCGAATCTGCTGCGAAGTGCACTCTCCAGTGCTCTGCAGCCTC